>NC_056727.1:440288734-440498734 GCF_019279795.1 Protopterus annectens
TAAATATAGAGTCAATAATGCAATGCTTTAAATACACATCAAAAAAAGCTGATTGGTTAAGAATACCAAGCTCATTAATATTAATCATTATACAAACATGTGTATCAAAGTTTATACTAAATCAATTACACAAATATTTTATAAGTTTCAATCAAATATTATATATCAAGATATAATGTCAAGATTAAATGTGTGTAATTGAATGTAGTACAATATGTTAAACCAATTATATTTATAAATATTCATTCAAACCTGGACTAAATAATGCACCAAGTTTGGTGATCCATTTCTTTTCTTTTATATCAAGTTTTTTGTGCCAGCCACACTTGTTGGTTCTGTCACCAATAATTTTATCGATAACTGTAAAGTTGAATTTAGCCTTGTTATGTACAAGTGTGTGTTTATATAGTGCGTTAGATGGTTTTTTACATCTGATATCGCTTAAATGTTCAGACACCCTTAGTTTGACTGATCTAGAGGTTTGGCCAACATAAAATGAATGGCAAGTACAGCAGGCCATATAGATGGCCCAATCGGTGTTGCAATTGGCAAAGAATTGAATATCAAAGACTTTGCTGCTATTTCTGCTTGTGAATTCTTTAGTTTTTATCATATGTTTACAATTCACGCAATGGCCACAAGGAAAAGAACCAATAAGTTTGTCCCCCAAAATAGTTGTCTGATAGGCCTGTGTTAGCGAGGAATCCAAATGATGCTTGTAATGATTAAAGTAACCTGCCAAATTCTTTCCTTTCGAAAGGAAAATGAACATTTATTGGGAACAATTGTCTTAATTCTAGCATCTGCTTCTAGTATATTCCAATTATCCCTTATAATTTGCATAAAACTGTTTGTGTTTCTTCCATATGTGGTTGTGAATCGTAATGTATTGGTTTTGACTGGTTTCTGCTTGTATTTCAAAAGATCTGATCTATGTAAACCTAAAGCATGCCTATGTGCCATTGTAACATATCCTGGTTTATAACCCCTGTCCTGGAACCTATTACACAAATCCTGAGCATGATAATCAAAACTAGTTTTGTCAGAACAATTACGTCTGATTCTGATGAATTGAGACTTTGGAATATTTCTGGCGATATGTTTTGGATGAAAGCTGGAGGCATGGAGAATAGTGTTGTATTGGGGAATTTTCTAAATACTTCCGTTTTTAAAGTATTATCCATGTTTCTTGTGATCAAAACATCCAAAATGTTATAGTTTTTTGATCATGTGTAATGGTAAATTGTATTCCCCATTTATTATCATTCAAATATTCCATGAATTCTTGAAGAGATGACTCATCCGATCTCCATACCATCCAGCAATCATCCAAGTATCTCGCCATATATCAATATCAGGTAAGAACCAATTGTGCGTGTCATCATATATCATAATTTCTTCCATATAAGCCATGAATAGATCAGCATAAATGGGGGCAAAGATGCCCCATTGCTGTTCCTCTGATCTGCAAAAGCATTCATCATTGTAGAAAAGACGTTGTAGTCAAAACATGCTCAGTTAAGTTCAATAGTAAAGTGTTGAATCCTGGTTGATACATATTTGATCGATAAAGCCAGAATTCAATAGCATCCAGTCCTGCCCAATGAGGGATATTTGTGTATAAGGAACATACATCTAATGTGCATAGTATCCAATCTGACTCCAACTGCATGTCATTGACAATACCCAAAAATTCTGTCGTATCCTGTATTCTTGACCTCACTAGTTTTAATAATGGTTTTAAATGCATGGTTAGAAAATCAGATAGTGGCTCGGTTAATGAACCCATGCCTGAGACAATGGGCCTCCCCGGTGGATGTAAAAGATCTTTGTGTATTTTTGGCAAAAAGTAGATGTATGGTTTAATGGGGTCAGAAATAATGACCAGATCCTTGTTCGTTACTAATTCTTCCAAACAATTTCTTTCCGTATCAGTTATATTGTTACCCATTGGTAAGCAGTGATTGTACTGGAAATGTAATTCATGAAGTACACTATGTAAAAATAAATTCACAGTTGGATGCATGGGTGGTTTGAACAATGAGGTATGATATTTAAATGACTCTGTCTGTGATTGTTCAACTTCTTTTGTGTCCTGAAAAAATAATTTCAGATTAATTAATCTACAAAATGAAAATAAATCTTGTGTGAAATTGTCCTCAGACACAAAAAAAACGGGGATGAAAGATAAACCTTTATTTAGCAATGAAATTTGGTCATCTGTGAGTACAGTTTTTGAAATATTGTATACATTGTTTATTTGTTGGTCAGTATTTCCATCAAATTCTGTAGACTTGAAATTTTTCTTGTGCTTCCTCCCTCCCCTCCTCCCTCACTGCTTACCAATGGGTAACAATATAACTGATACGGAAAGAAATTGTTTGGAAGAATTAGTAACGAACAAGGATCTGGTCATTATTAATGCAAACAAGGGAGGGGCAGTGGTGGTGCTAGATTGGACTCAATACGACATGGAAGCACATAAACAATTAGATGATGTGCGATATTACACCAAAATGCCACTAGACCCAACTCCTGTATTTAAAAAAGAAATAGATGACTTCCTAAACTTTGCCTATGACAATGATATTATATCAATGAAAATACTTAATCATTTAACAATTTCTGACCCCATTAAACCATACATCTACTTTTTGCCAAAAATACACAAAGATCTTTTACATCCACCGGGGAGGCCCATTGTCTCAGGCATGGGTTCATTAACCGAGCCACTATCTGATTTTCTAACCATGCATTTAAAACCATTATTAAAACTAGTGAGGTCAAGAATACAGGATACGACAGAATTTTTGGGTATTGTCAATGACATGCAGTTGGAGTCAGATTGGATACTATGCACATTAGATGTATGTTCCTTATACACAAATATCCCTCATTGGGCAGGACTGGATGCTATTGAATTCTGGCTTTATCGATCAAATATGTATCAACCAGGATACAACATTTTACTATTGAACTTAACTGAGCATGTTTTGACTAAAACGCCTTTTCTACAATGATGAATGCTTTTTGCAGATCAGAGGAACAGCAATGGGGGCATCTTTTGCCCCCATTTATGCTGATCTATTCATGGCTTATATGGAAGAAATTATGATATATGATGACACGCACAATTGGTTCTTACCTGATATTGATATATGGCGTAGATACTTGGATGATTGCTGGATGGTATGGAGATCGGATGAGTCATCTCTTCAAGAATTCATGGAATATTTGAATGATAATAAATGGGGAATACAATTTACCATTACACATGATCAAAAAACTATAACATTTTTGGATGTTTTGATCACAAGAAACATGGATAATACTTTAAAAACAGAAGTATTTAGAAAGTTCCCCCAATACAACACTATTCTCCATGCCTCCAGCTTTCATCCAAAACATATCGCCAGAAATATTCCAAAGTCTCAATTCATCAGAATCAGACGTAATTGTTCTGACAAAACTAGTTTTGATTATCATGCTCAGGATTTGTGTAATAGGTTCCAGGACAGGGGTTATAAACCAGGATATGTTACAATGGCACATAGGCATGCTTTAGGTTTACATAGATCAGATCTTTTGAAATACAAGCAGAAACCAGTCAAAACCAATACATTACGATTCACAACCACATATGGAAGAAACACAAACAGTTTTATGCAAATTATAAGGGATAATTGGAATATACTAGAAGCAGATGCTAGAATTAAGACAATTGTTCCCAATAAATGTTCATTTTCCTTTCGAAAGGAAAGAATTTGGCAGGTTACTTTAATCATTACAAGCATCATTTGATTCCTCGCTAACACAGGCCTATCAGACAACTATTTTGGGGACAAACTTATTGGTTCTTTTCCTTGTGGCCATTACGTGAATTGTAAACATATGATAAAAACTAAAGAATTCACAAGCAGAAATAGCAGCAAAGTCTTTAATATTCAATTCTTTGCCAATTGCAACACCGATTGGGCCATCTATATGGCCTGCTGTACTTGCCATTCATTTTATGTTGGCCAAACCTCTAGATCAGTCAAACTAAGGGTGTCTGAACATTTAAGCGATATCAGATGTAAAAACCATCTAACGACTATATAAACACACACTTGTACATAACAAGGCTAAATTCAACTTTACAGTTATCGATAAAATTATTGGTGACAGAACCAACAAGTGTGGCTGGCACAAAAAACTTGATATAAAAGAAAAGAAATGGATCACCAAACTTGGTGCATTATTTAGTCCAGGTTTGAATGAATATTTATAAATATAATTGGTTTAACATATTGTACTACATTCAATTACACACATTTAATCTTGACATTATATCTTGATATATAATATTTGATTGAAACTTATAAAATATTTGTGTAATTGATTTAGTATAAACTTTGATACACATGTTTGTATAATGATTAATATTAATGAGCTTGGTATTCTTAACCAATCAGCTTTTTTTGATGTGTATTTAAAGCATTGCATTATTGACTCTATATTTAAACACTGAAGAAGGCCATATTGTATTTGGGCCGAAACCGGTATGTTTTTGAGCTTATATGCATTTTTGGTAGCTTATTATTAAACTACCTCTACGAACCATCCACCAGTTGCTGGCTTATTTTATTTAATTGATCACTCCTTTTGCCGTGCAACTCCTTACGTGCAGGGGATATTTTTGTTGTGTAAGAACTTGCCATAAAGATATATGTCCTTCTCTTCTATGTTGCAGTATTCCATCCCACCCTCCTTTCCCCACTTTCTGGCTTTCTTGGATACATTGAGCCTCATTCCTTTAAACTGTCTCTTCACCTGGGGCTTCAGTTCTGAGGGTGGTGCACAAGTGCACCCCTTTTATAGCCGACATCTGCTCATGGTCTATGTCAGCTGTACCGCACACCCTAGGTAGTAGAAGACTTTGATATACTGGTTGATGTCAGGTCGTCACCTTGGCAGGCAACTCTGATTGTTAGGAATACTGCAACAGAGAAGAGGAGGACATCTGTCATTATGGCAAGTTCTTACACAACTAATTTTTCTTGAAAAACTGACTGAATCTCCTTTAGAGCCTGCAGCTTCAGCTTCCTTGCAACATTGTACTTGGAAGACTGTTGTTCTTTTGACCCTTATTTCAGCCAAAAGAGTATTTGAATTCCAGGCTGTTATGGCTGTTCCTCCTTCCTTAATTTTTCACAGGGTGTCTGTGTTAATCCTTTTATGCTCAAGGTGATCAGTGAGTTGTATCTTAATCAGTGTATTAATTTACCTGCCTTTTTTTCCTTCTCTGCAATCTGCTTGTGAGAAGGTTCTCCACACCTTGTATTTGCATAGACAGCTGAGATGTTTGGATAAGACTAAGGCCATTCACAAATTTGAGCAACTTTTTGTTTCCTTTCATCCTAGGTATTTGGGTTTGACAGTTTCTAAACAAACCACATCTTTATGGATCTCTAAACCCATTTCTTTTTGTTACTGTTTTCATGGTAGATGTCTTTCTGCCTCTGTAAAAGCTCATTCTACCAGAGCTGTTGCTTCATCTGGTGCCTTTTTCAAAGGACTGGACACCAATTCCATCCTTGAGGCTGCTACTTGAACTTTTGTCCATACCTTCACTAAACATTACAAGCTTTGCCAGGGCTATCCTGCATGGGTTTCTGGAGGGCTCTTCAGTGCCTTCCTCCTCCCAGGTTTCTCTTGAGCTTTTGTACTCTCCCTTACATAAGGAATAGTGCAACAATGATATGGAAGGATATAATACAGTTGTGCAAAATCTTACAGTAACAAATGTCCTTCTCTTCACTGTTACAGTATTTGCTCCCTCCCTCCTCCCCCTTCTGCTCTGCCCTATTCCTGCCTTTATGGCCAGGGATTCTTTTCTTTTTCTCTTGGATGCACATGTTCCTATAGTCCATAAGGACATTCTGTTCCTCCTGGGGCTTTTCAGTTCTGAGGCATGTACGTCCATACGTCACCTTTATGTCCTATGCCTTGCATGGGAAGCATAAATGTATGACATACAACATCTATAAATTCTAAAGACTTTGGTATACTGGACAGACGTTGGGCTATCTTGGCAGAAGATCCCTTATGTAAAAGAAATGTAACAGTGAAGCAAAGGACTTCTATTGTTATGGTAACACAGCTATATTTTATTTACTTATTATGCTAGATCCAGATCTGTTGCAATCTGGTTCAACCCCCCCACCCTGCCATATTGTGCTTCAATCCTTGGATGATGGAGTTGTGGAGGTGTCTTCCCCTCTTTTTGTTTGGGGTTCTTGGTGTCATGTCAGAGTAAGCAGTGGAAGCTGTTTGGAAAGGGACAAACTCTTTCAGAGAGTAATTCTGTATAGAGCTCAGTATTACGGCTAGAGAAGATAAAGCTTGGGGGCTCAAGTCTTTTGGAAATGGACAGTATCAGATCCATGTCTGATCTGATAACCAACAGGTTGAACTGGGCAGAAACAGATGACATAGATCTATTATTATGGTAAATACATAACTCATTTTTTTCATTTTCCCAAATGCTGTCTATATTTTGGGATGTATTCAGTTGAGAGCAATTAGCTTCTGCTAAGATGAGCAAAATTTGATTTTTTGGAGGATAAGGCCCTGGACATAGCAACCTTCCCTCAGTTAATCCCAGTGTTGGGGATGTTTTAAGAAAGTTTTCAGTTTTCCTCTGTTGAATGAGCCTTTGCCCAAAATAGTGTTTTAAGTTCAGTGTGTGCTCTGCCATGTTAAGTTCAGTGTGTGCTCTGCCATGCCTGCCCTCCAAGCTTCCTTGTCTGCAGAGACTGCTTTTGTGTCCCCAGTGACATTTACCAGTAAAAGACCGCATCTTCAGATTCTCTCAAGATAAACTATATGCAAGTGGCAAGAATCTCAGGGAAAGAAGCTGGTGCAGTCCAGCACATTAGCTTTTAAGGTATTTAACTACTAGTATTTTATGTGAAGTTTGTTAATGGACGTATAGTTTACAAAAGGTCACTGCATCATTACCTACTGAGCAGAAAGACTATATGAAAGATTGTTTCCAATGTTTCTCAAGTGACTAAACATGCTTTAAAGAATGCCTTGAAAAGGGTCAGTACTGTTTCTAGAAATGTAGCGAGTTGCTGATGGTAATGAGGAATGCTTTGCTGCTCAGCTGAAACTTTTCTGATGAGTTAGAAACAGATTGTGAATGTTTCACTTGATTCTGATTGTCATTTTGATACAACAGCTGATTACATCCTGAAACAGTGAGATGACAGAGATAAACTAATGCAGGGGGGTGTCTAAAATGTTCTTTATCCTCGAGTTTCCTCCCAATAAAACAAAAAAACAAAAAATCTTGTTTTCCCGCCTTACTGAACTAGAATAGTCCAGTCTTCAGAGTTTGCTGATCTCTGGGCTTTGTCTTGGTTCCTGTGCTATTCCATATCCTTATTTGGATAAAAGGAAGCTTCTTTGTTCACCAGTGGGAGTGGGGAGCACTGAGCAGCCTATTTGTACCTAGAGGAGTGGTACCAGCCAGAAACTTGTAGTCTATTGGCCATTTTGGGGCAATTCCTAGCTCTTTTCAACCCCCTGCTATAAAGCCCACTTTAGCGCGCTTTTTCGCTTGTATTCAACTCAGCACAGCTCCTCGTGGTGTCCTGCAGAGTTCTACAAGCAGCAGAGAGCAAAAGAGTGACTTTTTCCTGATTTAAGTATTTTTTTTCTGGCGTTTTGATTATTTACTGCTTAGCGACTGCATTTTCGCCCGTTTATACAGCTCTGCATTTTATTTAAACTGTTTTTGTGTTGATTAACTGTTTTGCATTTTTAAAAAAGTTATTTGTTGCTTAATTTTACCTGTAGGCTAACACTCAAGTGCACTAGCCGTTTAAAAGCATTTATAGCATTTACTATCTGTTTTTCCTCTGTTTTCTGCAAAAAAAAAAAAAAAAAAAAAAAAATCTTGTTTTCCCGCCTTACTGAACTAGAATAGTCCAGTCTTCAGAGTTTTCTGATCTCTTGGCTTTGGCTTGGTTTCTGTGCTATTCCTTATCCTTATTTGGATAAAGGGAAGCTTCTTTGTTCACCAGTGGGAGTGGGGAGCACTGAGCAGCCTATTTGTCCCTAGAGCAGTGGTTCCAGCCAGAAACGTGTAGTCTATTGGCCATTTTGGGTCAATTCCTAGCTCTTTTCAACCCCCTGCTATAAAGCCCGCTTTAGCGCGCTTGTGCGTGATTTAGCATGGAGTTGCCCATAGATCACCATCGGGCAGCGCCGGTTAAACAAGGTTAAACTATTTGTGGCTCCATAAAGTCTGCTCTTCAATTTATCCCTTAGAACTTCTCTACTTGCATTCTAAACAGTCTATTCTCTATCTCAAAAGCTCAGCACTTGCTCCTAAAGCATTTTTATATAGGTAAAGTACTTATATACTAAACAAAGTACTACATTAGCCTAGAATCCCCTTGAGTACCCATTTCCCTATAGGTCCCTTCTGACTCAGTTACACAGCAAAATTTTTCACTTTTTCTAGCATGTCGAAGGGTCAGTTGCTAGCATCCTCTCCTGTTCAGCTGGTGAATCTGGGCATCTTGAGGCAATGTTACAATTGCCTCATATACACAGACAACCCACTCCTTCTCCCACAAAACACAAATACATGTGAGAGATGCAACTATATAGCCAAACTGGAGGCTGAGCTCTCTCAACTCAGGACTGGCAAGACCAGACAGGAGGAGAAGGAAACCACGCACACCACAAACCCAGTTTCACATAGAACTATCACAACTGCAAAACAAACACATAAACACACAAAGACATACTGGAGGCACTGATCAAAAATCTACCAAAACTACAGAGGCCTCCAAAGCAGACACCCAAGCAACTGCCACCTCAAGACATAAGACATGCAACACATAGTTCTCAAAGTCAGTGTGCTAAACAGTCACAGCCCTTAAGGCCAAACACAATGCCAGACACACTTGTTATAGGTGACTCCATAGTCAGACACACTGACGTCCCACTCACCAGACTGAACAAGGAAAAGATCACAGTAAGCTGCCTGTCGGGCGCTAGAATCCACCACATAACACAAGCACTCAGGTCACTCCACAGCAAGTACAAGTATGACTCATTCATTGTCCATGCCGGTGTGAACAACCTGAGACGTACCTCCCTGGACTACATGAAAAGAGACATAGAGGAGCTCTCAGATTATGTAGCCCAGGCCGGTATGACCCTGACCCTGAGCAGTATCCTACCCTCACCAAGAATGATGCCACAATACAGAGACAAAATGATCAGCTTTAATAATTGGCTTAATTACTGGTGTCATTCTAAGGGGATCCAATGTCAGTCTGCCTGGGATGACATGGATGGCAAGCCACACTGCTTCGCAAGGGACGGCTTGCACCTGTCAACCCTGGGCTTCCGGATATTGGCAAAGGCTCTTGCCACCCCCATAGTGCCTTTTTTAGGCAAGGCTCAAATGATAAACCTACCGCCCTAGAAAACAAAAATGGAAAAAAACTAAGGGTAATACTGCTCAATGCCAGAAGTCTAAACCTCAAGATGCACACCCTCGAAGCCCTCCTCAGTATGGAGAACATCGATGTCTGTGCTGTGACTGAAACCTGTTTCAAGGCTCCTGAGAGCACCCCAGCACTATCAGGTTATACCTCATATCATGCGTTCCGGCCCCAAAATCTGGACCGAACCACAAAAGGAGGGGGAGTATCCATATTCATAAAGGATACCCACACCTCCAGGTTAGTGGCAATGCACGAAGCATCGGAGACCATCCAGGTGCAATTAGCCATAGGTAAAACTGCCCTACAGTTTGTAACATGCTACAGACCACCCTCTCAAACTCAGGAAACCCACACAGCCTTCCTGAAGACACTGGAGAGTATGAATGTCTCTCCAAACACCATCATATTGGGTGACTTCAACTACCCAAACATAGACTGGGAACATTACTCAAGCCCCAACACCCTAGCCCAAAGGTTCCTGGAGTTCATAAACTCAAATGCTATGGAACAACTAGTGACCATTCCCACAAGAGGAGAAAATATACTAGACCTGATCATCACAAACATGGGGACAAAATGCTCCACACCGGAAGTATATCCCTCATTGGTGATATCAGACCATAAATTAATCTCACTGGAGATCCACATCCCGCCCCCAACCCCAGCAAAAAAGACCACAGTGAAGAACTTCTCAAAAGCAAACTTCACACTTCTTAAGACTGGAGTGGTATCCTTCAAGGCCCCCGAGCCAGTGGAAACCACAACCCACGCTTCTGAAACCCTTACAAATGCCTTCTACGAGCACCTCCAGGAATGTATGGATCAAGAAATCCCTAATAAAATCAAGACCCTTTCCACCAAAGGCAGGCGCCCGGTCTGGTGGACCCCAGCCATAAACAAACTCTACAACAAGAGGAGAAAGCTACTACATGACAGAGCAAAATCTCTAAAAGGGAAGGCATCTCTGATCAATACTAGCAAAAAACTACGATCACTCATAAAATCATCCAAGGCCAACTTTGAGAGAAAAATCACTAAAGACACAAAAGACAATCATAAGGCCTTCTTTAGCTATGTTAGAAACCTGGGTGGAAACTCCCAGATATGCTCAGAATTAGTCCAAAATTATACAAAAACCACTGAACCCACAGACATTGCCAACATACTGGCAGACAGGTTCAGTGCAAATTTCTCCCCTCCCTCCCCCCCAAAAGGAGAAATATCTATCCCACCAGAGTCTAGTCTCCCAAACATCTCAGATGCCCAGGTGAGAGCTGCTCTCTTTAAAGCAAAAAACACAGCATCAATGGGACCGGACGGTGTCCCCGGCTGTGTGCTACACGAACTCAATGAGGAACTAAACCCACACATAAGGCTGCTGTTTAATCTTAGCCTTACTACAGGATACGTACCCAAAGAATGGCGTACAGCAACTGTGGTCCCACTCCACAAAGGCGGTGCTTCTACGGTCCCTGGAAATTACCGCCCCATAAGCTTGACGAGTCTTGTCTGCAAAGCTATGGAGAGGATCATAATGGAACTCATAAATAAAGACATTGGGGACCTACAGACACTGGATCCTACCCAATTTGGCTTTGTCAAGGGCAGATCCTGCCTCTTGAACTTGGTCAACGTTTTCGAAACAGTCACTAAGGCCATTGATGAGGGTAAGACAGTTCACACAGCCTACCTTGACCTAGCAAAAGCGTTCGACACAATACCCCACTCGGGCCTCATAGAAAAGCTCACCAACTTAGATGTAAACCCATATGTCACAAGATGGGTTGCAAACTGGCTCAAGGACAGAACCCACAGGGTTAGAGTTGCTGGTGCCATGTCAGACTCTAAGACGGTCACAAGCGGTGTCCCACAGGGCTCAGTCCTGGGTCCCCTCTTGTTTGGCATTTATTTTTCTGAAGTGCAGGCAAACATAGGGGGATTGTGGCTGACAAAATTTGCAGATGACTGCAAACTGGGCACCATAATTGACACTCCATCAGACACAGACATCCTCCAGAGAGGTCTCATAGAAATGGATAACTGGTGCCAGAGCCATGGCCTTAAGCTAAATGCCAAAAAATGTATAGTCATACCCTTTGGGAAAAACAAGGTAACCCTTAATTACCACATAGGTGGTAATCCATTAAACATGGAAGAAGTTATCAGGGACCTGGGGACCCAAGTTGACAGTAACCTCTCTTTTGACACTCACATTGCCAAAGTGGTTAGGAAGACCTTCTACATTGCCCACCTGATCATGAAGGGATTCACATCCAGATCAGGAGAGGTCATTGTACCCCTGTACTCTTCATTTATCAGACCAATGATTGAGTACAACGCCCCATTCGGAATGTACCTTACCCGACACCTGCAGCAGTTGGAAAGACCCCAAAAGTTCCTCACCAAAAGGATAAAGGGGCTCAAACATATGTCATACGCTGCCCGACTGAAGAAACTCCATCTCTATTCAGTCGCATACCGTCTGCTCAGAGGTGATCTGTGCCTGACATACAAGGCCATGTCCAACCCGGAATTAATGGACATGCTCCACCTCAAAAATCCAAATCCACCAGAGCCACGAGAGCAAGAGACTTAAACCTCAACACGGATATAAATAGGACGTGCTGGAGGGACAGATTCATCACCCAGAGACTCCCTACACTATGGAACAGAATCCCAGTCCATGTGAGGCAGATCCCCTCACTGACTCTGTTCAAGAGAAATCTTGACGAGTGGATGGGAGATCGTAGGTTTACCCCGGGAATCATCTCTGTGTCACTGCTGGACAGAGGCACAGCAAACTAATGGGTATAGTATTCTCATCCTAAGGGGTGGTGAAAGCCACACACACTCTGGCTAGGCTTATAAATGCCCTAGGGCAGATAGCCTAGTATGAACCTATGAACCTATGAACCTAATAACTAGGATAATTGTCAGTGACCCAGCAGAACAAAAACCAAAACACCAAAAGGAAGTGGTAGGACAGAACTCTAACACATCTAACTAAAGGAGTTTTTTCCAAAAAAGGATACCCTTCCCTCTTCCAAGCTCTGACAGTGATGAGCTTCAGCACCAGTCATTCCCAAGTTAGCTCTCCACAAAGTGACCTGGGCTGTCAGTGGTTCATGACATGGGTGCTGTACATTGTAAGTAATGGAAGGAACACGTGCCTTTGTCCAGAGAAGAGGTTCCCCCTCACCCGCTGGATCAGATTTCTCTATTCCTTCCTATTCAGTGGCACATGCTGAACTCTGGTCAGAGTCAATCCCTCCTTTGGAGAGAATGATAGGTTTCTACTTCAGAATTTTCTTGGTCCCCAAAAATGAAGGTGTCATGAAGACTGGTGTTAGACCTATCCTTTCTGAATACTTCAGTCAAGGTCCCCAAGTTCAGGATGCTGAGCCTGCAGTCAGTACTTTCTCTTCTGCTGGACCATGGTCTTATTCTCTTTTTCTGTTGACTTTAATTTTCATGTTTTTACTACCTTCTTTTTAAACATTTCTTTTGCATATTGTACTGCTGTTCATAATATTTTCATGAGTTCTTTCCATATTCCCCTTTACATTTCTGTCATTGCACTACCATCTTCCTTTACTAATCTGTTTAAGTAACTCATTACTTATCTTTTCCCTTGTAAAAATATCTTTGTTTCAATAACAATTATTGTATTCTTTCTTGAGCGTTCATAAAAGTCTTTCCCCCGGATTCACGAAACCTCCGTGTAAGACTTAATATGTCTTACTCGGAGGCTGCAGTTGAACGGTATGACGTCAGCATGCCAGGATTATTCATGAGGGCACGCTGACTCATCCATAACTCTTACACGGACTGAGTAGGAAAGCAGGGGGCATGTCCGACTGCCGAGCAGTCTAAAAGTCCACGCCCCTGCAAGGTTTTAAAAAGCATAATGTCAACAGACAAGAGCGAGTTCGCTCAAATGTACTTGCACCCAACACCACATTCCCTGACACTGTAAACCCCCGTCACAGTTATAAAACGTAAAATATTAATTTTATTTTTTTTTAAATCCACGATATAGCTGCCCGTATTTGCGCTTGTTTGCGCGGGTGTGCCCACTGCTTAACCACAGTTAGCAATTGTGACATTGAAGAGCATATAAGAACTACTTATGCAAATTAAGCCAAATGGCAATAGCTTAATGGCAAAGCGTATGCACAAAGGGAAGACATTCACGGTTCGAGTCCCACCACTCCCCTTCTTATTTATGTTTTAAATCAGTATTTGAAATAATACCAGACATATATGATTAAAATTTTATTAAAAGCAGTGACATGGCCAATGTATCAGTGAACAAAATATATACTTTTAAAGGACCCAGATAGCCTGGTGTTAAGCAACATTTTACACAGCTAACCAGAGGAGCCCATAGTTTAATAGTGCTTTACCCAGCTAAACAGAGGTGCCCATAGTTTAATAGTGCTTTACCCAGCTAAACAGAGGTGCCCATAGTTTAATAGTGCTTTACCCAGCTAAACAGAGGTGCCCATAGTTTAATAGCGCTTTACTCAGCTAAATAGAGTTGCCCAAAGTTTAAAAGCGCTTTATCCAGCACAATGTGTTTACGCAGATGTGCGCACCTCGCCAACCAGGGCAGCGGGGAGCAACGTAGAGCTAAGTTGCTTAAACGCGGCCACACCCCCTAGCCTGTCTAGACAGTAATAAATAAAAGAATGACAAGGTTCGAACCCAGGACTCTGCATCATAATCAAAGTACAGAACCACTAAGCCATGACAACATAGGGGAAGCAGCCATTGTTAACATTTATAAACTTACGAATGGTAGTTTAACCATTACTAAGCAGGTCTGCAGTCAGCCGAGAATTTTACAAAACGGCCAATCACAAAAAAGTGCAGGAAATGCGGCATATTTAAGCCCCATAGGCAGGAATACTCGCCATAACTGATTGTAGCTCACATTTGCAGTCAGAATGGCAGGTGCAGGAGAGGGTTCACACTTCCAAGCGCAACGTTGGGGCATCGAGGAGTCCAAATACATGGTTTGGCTCCTTGTCCACTGTCACGAGACAAGACTCCTGCAGGGCCATTTCCAAGGGACATAATACAAGACAGAGGCTTGGAACTGGTTGGCTCGTGACCTCACCAGTGCCATAGGCATTCCCCAGACTGGTGAGCAGGTCCGTCACCACCATGCAGACCTGAAGAGATGAAAGCAGGACCACCTGAACCAGTGGATACAGGAGGCCCGTGGGATGCAGAATGCCCCACAACTGAGTATGTAGCCATGGAATGCAGTATGTAAGAATTGATAATGGAGCATGTATAACGGATAGGTATGTCTCAATATCCCTTCATTTACTTTACAGCTGCAGGTGACCATGCTGTGAATCAGCAAGCCTATGCTGATAGGCTGCTAAGGCTGCGCCACCAGGCAGGTTAGTGATTATTCTGCATGTATTGTTATATAAAATATGGGAGAGAGCATGAAAGAAAGTGTTGTAGTCCAATAAAACAGCCATAGAATTGCCTGAATACGTCCTCTGTATGTATTGTCAGATAAAAACATCAGAGAGGCAGAAAAAGAGTGTAGTAACCCATTAAGAAAGGTAACATATGTCTGGAATAATATCCCTTCAGGCACTGTCATATAACATAAGTGAGTGAGCCTGAAAAACGATTGTTCTAACCTATTAATAAAGGTATAATATGTCTTGAACATGTCTGCCATAAACACTGTTAAAACAAATAAAGGAGTGAGCCTGTGGAAAAGTGTGCAATGTCATTAATAAAGGTCTAAAACCCAGAGTGTGTCTGTGTCACGGAGTCTGAAATGTTGTTGTACCCTTGCATTATACAAACAGTACTGTTTGAAAATGTGCTGGCAACCCAGAGTTATGCAGTCCCATATAAAGTGGGTGATGGAAGTGCTAGTAGCTGTGAAACATATATACAGTCCACAATAGTCAGTTACTGGCTGGCATGAATAAGTAAACCTGGCACACATGTAGCATGTAATTATTCACCAGAAATGTGAGTGTGCGTTAAGAAATGCAGGGTTCTGTACAAATCGAAGTGAAAATGTCATGTGAAAACATCCCAGATATGTAGATAAAGAAATATAAATGCAAACAAGAAATATGTAGCAGTAACACCTGCATCCTGGACAGTTAGTATGTCAGATACAGGTCAGGCATATATTGAACTAGCCAAACCCATGACACAACCTAATGTATGGTGGCAAGTGTAATAATACAAACTGGTGAAAAAAACACCCTTGCAGGTCCAGCGCCTTTAAACTCCTGGATTCAGATAGATGTGTACAAAGTTCTTTATAATCCACAGGTTATGTTGTAAACAAGAACGCCAATAAACGAAAAAAACAAAATTGAAACTTTATTAAGCTTAAAAACAAGCTTTTCGTTGGCGCTCTGCACCAACTTCCTCAGAAAACAAACTGCACCACACATTTGTCTCACTATAAATACATCACTACTCAACTCAGATGTGCCCCCTAGTGGCTCCCCTTAAAAAAAGCACATAATTGCACTTTGAAATTTTTGACTAAGGAGCGGTCAAAATATTCAACAATTTGGTATCTACTACTCATACCTGCCATCAACGCTGGTAACATTATAATGCTCCAAATATTGAATTTTAAAGCCACCATAATTATATATAAATACAAATGATCAATCACTGTAAACGAATGTGCAGGTACTGCAGATACATAAAAGCAAGTTCAGCTTTTTCCATCAGGGACAAGAAGTATCTCATACATCGAAGATGCAATTGTGCCAGCAATCGGGTGGTATATTTAGCCCAGTGTTTGGTCTGTCCAGGTTTCTACATCGGCAAGACTGATAGGAAACTACAGGAACGGGTATACGAGCACTTATATGCTATCAGGAAGGGGAAGGTCGACAACGCTCTGGCCAAACATATATTAGATAACCCAGGCCACGAATTTTCGTTTACAGTGATTGATCAGCTAAACCAAGAGTTTATGGGAGGACACGATTTTTTAAGACTAGAATGTAAGAAGTTGATGTGGCAACTTAAATTGGAAGCTTACCATTTACCTGAACTTAACAGTATGCTTTCCATCAGTTGCTTTCTCAAATTGAGAAGCCTAGTGAGGTGAAGCCCCCTGGAGTGACTTAATGTCACCTGGGAACATATTTTTGGGCCTCACCATTTTTCATTATATTTGTGTTCACCATTTATTGTTTATATCAATGTTTATATTAACACTTGTGGGAATTTTTTTCCACTTTTATACTTATTTTTAACATATATTATAATTTTTCTTGTGGTTATTGACATTTGATCATTTGTATTTATATATAACTATGGTGGCTTTAAAATTCAATATTTGGAGCATTATAGGTTTACCAGCGTTGATGGCAGGTATGAGTAGTAGATACCAAATTGTTGAATATTTTGGCCGCTTCTTAGTCAAAAATTTCAAAGTGTAATTATCTGCTTTTTAAAGGGGAGCCGCTAGGGGGCACATCTGAGTTGAGTAGTGATGTATTTATAGTGAGACAAATGTGTGGTGCAGTTTGTTTTCTGAGGAAGTTGGTGCAGAGCGCCGATGAAAAGCTTGTTTTTAAGCTTAATAAAATTTCAGTTTGGGTTTTTTCGTTTATTGGCGTTCTTGTTTACAACATAACCTGTGGATTATAAAGAACTTTGTACACCTCTATCTGAATCCAGGAGTTTAAAGGCGCTGGACCTGCAAGGGTGTTTTTTTCACCAGTTTGTTTTTTGTTTTTTGAATTTTTAGAAGGTTTATGTCTTCCACCATGCAGGAAGCCAGTGGCACTTCAGACTCAGGCGACTTAACTATACTTATTAACCTCCTAACTGAGAAAGTGGATCATCTTTCACAGCGAATTGATGGGCTTTCACAAAGCGGTTCTTTGAGTCCAACGGTGTGCCCCTCCAGTGGATTATCGACGGAATCTCCAGCCTTGTTATCGGCTAGTGGAACCGGAACTGACTCGAGAGTTGTTACCATCGACAACAAGGCTTCACATAATACCGATAGCAGCCGTAAGCCTAAGGGCATTTTGGAAGGACATACAAGTTCAGGTGAGAAAATTGGGGCCTCTCCAGCTATTCTCTGTGAAATGGAGGCACCGAGGAGGGGCTATGTTGAATTAAACTTGAACAATTGGCTGAATCGCCCCTTCATTTTTCCTACTGGGGAAGACATCGGTAATATTGATATTCAAACCGAAGGATTGTCCGATTTACCTACTAAGCTCAACAATTTCGATCAAAAATTACTGAGGTTAAGGAAGTTACAACTTGAGGTATCCTACTTTGGGGAATGCCGACGTGCGAAGATTGTTCCGAAGGGGCTTCGCTCGTGGCAATACCCTACAGGTTTGGAAGATGGGTCGAAATTCCACCTTGATCTCTTGGCACTTTTTGATAGACATGGGAATGAATTGATCAACTTAATCTGCACCCACTATCAGGAAGTTATTAATCAACTAACCATGGAACTTTCCAACTTAGATGAGGAAATTAAATTAGATACTCATTTTTTCAGATATCGTTATGAATACGAAAGAGTCTTCACCAGTATCGACCAACACATTTCTAAGACCACTATAACTAAAGTAAAGAAACTCCAGAGGGTCATAAAAGCCTATAAAGAGGGGGTAGCCTATCCCAAACCCCCTAAATCTCAAGGGAATTTTCTAGGGAATAGCAGAACCACCATGGGGTTGCTATCTGGCCCTGAGACTAATGGCCAACCGATGCAGCACCGTGAACCAGAGAATGGATCCCTATTGAGGCGAACAAACCAGAGAATTTCAATGGAATGTGTTATGAGTATCGGGCCGGGCGTGGGCCAGGGAGAGCCGACTCTCGACAACTATGACGAAAATTTTCAAGTCTGAGCCTCATCCCCCCAGCCACAGTCGGGTCAGATGATGAGGACCAAATACAAAACCAGGAGGAACTGAGAGACCATGGACTAGTTATTCCTTCAGTACCCCCAAAGCAACCTTTGAAAATACTTTACAACACGGGTAAAGACTTCAAGATTTACAATTTTTCATGGTTTGGTTTTCCCAACCTTTGGTGGATGTTTTGGCTAAAGGATTAACTTTTGTACCCTCCTGTAGAGCTGGTGTTGGGAGGACTATATTGGACCTGAAACTTTTTGTGAGAATGTTGAACCTGTCACTGTTGTTGGGTGATTCCCAAAAATGCAAGAACCCTTACCACATACCAAGTACTTATAATCCGCCATTACTCCCAGTTGTCGGAATTTTCAAACAATTGTGTGATCTTGACATCTGCCACCTCCTCAATTCAAGGTGCCAGGCTCATTTTAATATCACTAAGGAGGAGAGGGCCTTGTTAGAGGCACTCAGGTTTGCACCAGTTAGACTTATGCAACCCGATAAGGGAGGGGGATTGGTGGCTATGGATATGAATGACTACAATGACAGGATGTTGGCTATTTTATCTTCTGATACTTACCAGGAGGTTTCCAAGAATGAATTGAATCTTAGCTTGTGCCACATCCGGTCATATTTTGAGGAGATGTTCATCAATGGCATTATGGATGTGGATGTATACAATTTCATTTCTGTGGTATCACCTAAAATTCCAGTCTTGTTTGGGAACCCCAAGATACACAAGAACATCTATGATCCACCTATGCGGCAACTGGTCAGTGCCAGAGGAAGCATCACGTATGCAGTGGCCAAGGTGGTGGATGAGATTTTCAAGAAGTATGTGGACAGAGTCCAATACATTTCACGAGATTCTTGGGCATTTTTGGAAAAAGTGGGTTCTGTTCCATTTAAAGCTGATTGTATTCTCTTGACCATTGACGTTGTTGACCTGTATTCATCTATCCCCCATTTGGAGGCGGTTGAGTGGATCCAATTGGAAATGGTTTTTCACCATGCTCCTGCAGAAGAAGTTACGATGGTCAGCGAACTATTGGAGGTTATTCTTACCAGCAACATTTTTACATTTAATCACCGGTGGTTCCACCAACTGAATGGGGTTCCTATGGGATCGCCCTGTGGAGCCAGTGTGGCCAATTTAGTCATGGCCCACTGGGAGAAGGTGTTTGTTTTGTCTAATTCTTTGGTCCAAGAGAAAGTAGCGTTATACACTAGATTCTTGGATGACATTTTTGTCATCTTCAATGGTACTCTAAATGATGTTAATAACTTGGTGTCGTTTTTTAATGGCTCCACAGAATTTTTGAAATTCACATCTGAGTTTGCCATTGACAAGATTACCTACTTGGACGTGGAACTAGAGAAAGATAGGAGCCTTAATCGCTTTGTGGCCAGCATACATCGGAAGCCGACCTTCTCGAATTCTTATTTACATTGTGACAGCAAACACCCATTACACCAAAAGAGGGCTATTGTGAAAGGCCAATTTGTTTGAGCAGTCTGCATGACATCAGAAGATAAGAAATTTCACAAGGAGTGCAAGTTCATCTTTGGCATGTTCGTCAGCAGAGGGTACCCCGCCAACTTTGTTGCAGAATTGAGTTTGGAAGTGCAGGGGAAGAGGGTCAATGGCCACTTCCGCCCCATTTTGGGGAATATGGAGGATGGGTCTTTAGGTTTACCTCTCCTCGCCAGTGAGTCTGATACTTTCAATTGTACTTTTGTAATTTCATTCAACTTGGATGCAATGGACATTGTGTCCATTATAAAGAAAAATTGGCGCTTATTAACCACCGAGTCAGTAGGAGCATTTGGACTACTATCGCCCCCTAAGGTTACTTTCAGGAGGGGCCTTAACATCAAAAACATCCTGGAGTCCAAAGTTGCTGGTGCCTCCCCCAGATCTGGGATGTTCAATTGTAATATGTGCAGGTACTGCAGATACATAAAAGCAAGTTCAGCTTTTCCCATCAGGGAAAAGAAGCATCTCATACAAGGAAGATTCAATTGTGCCAGCAATCGGGTGGTATATTTAGTCCAGTGTTCGGTCTGTCCAGGTTTCTATATCGGCAAGACTGATAGGAAACTACAGGAACGGGTATATGAGCACTTATATGCCATCAGGAAGGGGAAGGTCGACAATACTCTGGCCAAACATATATTAGATAACCCAGGCCACGAATTTTCATTTACAGTGATTGATCAGCTAAACCAAGAGTTTATTGGGAGGACCCGATTCTTTAAGACTATAATGCAAGGAGTTGATGTGGCAACTTAAATTGGAAGCTTACCATTTACCTGGACTTAACAGTATGCTTTCCATCAGTTGCTTCCTCAAATTGAGAAGCCTAG
Source organism: Protopterus annectens (assembly GCF_019279795.1). NCBI lineage: Eukaryota > Metazoa > Chordata > Ceratodontiformes > Protopteridae > Protopterus > Protopterus annectens. Next base: position 440,309,517 of record NC_056727.1, read on the forward strand.
TGAGGTGAAGCTCCTTGGAGTTACTTAATGCCACCTGGGAACATATTTTTGGGTCTCACCATTTTTCATTATATTTGTGTTCACCATTTATTGTTTATATCAATGTTTGTATTAACACTTGGAATTTTTTTCCACTTTTGTACTTATTTTTAACATATATTATAATTTTTCTTGTGGTTATTGACATATTTTATCATTTGTATTTATATATAATTATGGTGGCTTTAAAATTCAATATTTGGAGCATTATAGGTTTACCAGCGTTGATGGCAGGTATGAGTAGTAGATACCAAATTGTTGAATATTTTGGCTGCTTCTTAGTCAAAAATTTCAAAGTGTAATTATGTGCTTTTTAAAGGGGAGCTGCTAGGGGGTGCATCTGAGTTGAGTAGTGATGTATTTATAGTGAGACAAATGTGTGGTGCAGTTTGTTTTCTGAGGAAGTTGGTGCAGAGCGCAGACGAAAAGCTTGTTTTTAAGCTTAATAAAATTTCAGTTTGAGTTTTTTCGTTTATTGGCATTCTTGTTTACAACATAACCTGTGGATTATAAAGAACTTTGTACACATCTATCTGAATCCAGGAGTTTAAAGGCGGTGGACCTGCAAGGGTGGTTTTTTCACCAGTTTGTTTTTTGTTTTTTGAATTTTTAGAAGTGTAATAATACAGGTAGGGGATATACAACTGCAGTCACTGGGAATGTAGTGTAGACTAAAAGGTCATTATAAGATGTTAACCGAGGTTTTTTTCTACACCCTACCGTATGTACATAAACCATGCAATTCCACACCTCAATGGGTATGTGTAACCTTAAATATTTGTTGGGACATATGTCCTATTGTTTTATAAATATTTACATTGATGTTGATGCATGTGCCCTGTTCAAACACCACTTTCATGGTGGCCTGTTGCTACCAAACATCCCTGCATGCTATTGGAATATCCACTGTCGTTCAATATATGCATGTGTTATGCTTGCTGTTTAACTGTTGGAACCTTGGTGTGTTGGGTTAATGGGAATATTACTGCATGCTGTTACAACTAATCTGGAATGCTGTTGTTTATGTTGTAATTAAACACACCTAGTCACAGAGCGTATGGGAAGGCCGGTCCCAGTGGACCAACCTGTCCCTCCTCAGTTGGCGAGTGACCTGGCACTAGCAGCTCCAGTGCCCAGCCCGGGCTCCCCTCCTCCATTCATCCTGTGCCACCTTCAGGTAGAAGCACTGCAGGGGATGGGGCTCATCCCCCCCATGCAAGCTTGGGTGGAGAAGGGCCACCCGTCACCCTTCGAAGGGTCCGGGCTGTGGTGCGTAGGGAGATCCAGCATTCAGTCGCTAATCCCCTACACCAGCTTGAGGCGAGAGTGGCACGTTTCTCGGGTGAGTCTGCCCCTCCTACTCAGCCCCCAGCACAGCCACCCTTGGGGCTGTGAAGGTGCAGTGGCGACTGCCCATGGGTGGGGATCTCAGTTCCACTGTTACCATCTGTGGGCTCGTGGGCTTGCGATTTCCAAACATCCTTCCCCATCAATTGTGTTCACCCACCCCATGTGTCAAACTCCGCTGCTGTATGCGTCTTGTTTGTCTTGTCTGTGTACCTCCCCAATCTACCTCCCCAAATTTACCTACTTCCTCTACCTCACATTCCACTCTCACCTGAAAAAAAAAGAAAAAAAGGGCAATCTGTTCCCACAAAAAAATTACGCCCCATACATAGCTGCCCAGTTTGCACACATGTCCGCTGGACATGTAAACTGATAATTCTAATTGGCAGTACAACATATTTTGTTGTCCTCACCCCTCTGTCAAGGGTGAAAGGTTTCAAATTTCACACCAAATTTCATACATATGCACAGCTGTTGCTGATAAAGAAATGGGCAGCTATGGACCTTCCCTACACCCATCCTGCACATCCCAAGCTGGTTTCCCTACTGTCTTTCCCTCTTTGTGCCCCCTTTTTCACCACTTTCCTATCTCCCCATTTTCTTTTCTTTAAAAGAGATTAGCGCGGGGGTTAGCGGGAGTAAGCACTTTTAAGCAGTAGCTGGTGGGGGTGCGCGAGTGTGAGCTTGCGTGCACTTAGCTAAGCATCGCTAAGCGTCACCCAAACCCGCGCAAACCTGCTTACAACTGCTTAAAAGTGCCTTAGTCACTCTGTATGACAGGACCCTTCTATTGCTCAGCAGCAAAATAAAATACACCTGTCGGTCTCGAACCCCAGACCTTGTGCTCACCAGTCTGCATAAAGTACCACTACACCACAGCAGATATACAATAACTTAGTGCTGAAAGCAATATATCATGCATTACCATGACTGAATGTAAAGGGAAAATAGGAATGGCATAACACAAATCTTGTTCTGTGGGCCTTAACCAGCAGGTGTTGTGGAATTGCATGACATGACTGTGAAAAGAGAATCAGCCATGCTAGTAGGGAATAAGATTACAGTAGCAGCTTACAAACCCCACACAGTATCAGAGCGGGATAAACACTGGCATATTTGCATAGGTCACAGGCCAGACCTCCCAACAATGACTGCTCTACAGTGATGACCCTGATTTGTAAACAAATGTTAGCTGTGCCCCTCTGACTCCCTGTGAAATGTACTAACAGTATGCAGAAAGGTGTTGAATCTCACTTAATAACAAATGTCAATAAGTGAGAGTAGACACCGCTTGCACATCAGAAAAGGTGTAGTAATAGATATGCTCTGAATCCCCCAAAGTCTGAACTGCAAAATGTCTGAACTATATGGCAGTTGTATCCCAGTTATATGTACCTTTCCCTGAGGCTGTTCAAATATATACATGAGAGTATCTGATGCCTGGAAGAGTCAGAAACACACAGGCATATCAGCTTGTCTGCTGTTACACACTCTGCAAATAGCTGTAGAATGAATCCCACAAGCATGACAACACAGAAATATCAAAGGATGTAGCCATGTACTGCTAGCAACCACCTGTGACAATGCCATTGTTCAGGTGCTGAATAGACTGCTGTGGTGCACAGTCAAAGAATACTAGGTTGACCTCTGTCTACCATCTGGATATGTCCACAGGTGGGAGCTACTCAGACAGACTACAAGCCTTCATAGACTTACAGGTACACAGCAACTCTGCATGTTCAGTAAGATAAACATCACACGATAATAAATAATGCGCTCTGCAGTTCTGCACCCCTACCCAAAGGTACTATATACCCGTGTGGTCAGGCACAACCAAGGGTGTAGGTAGGCATACACAGTACAGAAATATGTCCAGTTGTCCTGAGCAGACTGTGCTAATGTCAACACAAACCACAAACTGTTCAGAAGTGAGTAACGTACTAATGACAGTATAGCAGTTCACAAACAGTGCATGTGCCTGGTATTCATAATTGGTAGTACAACATACTTAGTTGTCCTCACCCCTCTCTCAGGGGTGGAAGGTTTCAAATATCCCACCTAATGTATTGCATATGTACAGCTGTTGCTGGTAAAGAAATGGGCAGTTATGGACCTTCTCCACACCCATCATGTACATCCCAAGCTGGTTTTTCTACTGTCTTCCCCTCTTTGTGCACCCTTTATCACCACATTCCTATCTCCACATTTACTTTTCTGTCAAAGACATGAGCGCAGGGGTTAGCGGGAATGAGCACTTGTAAACAGTAGTAAGTGGGTTTGCACCAGTGTGCCCATGTGTGCGCTTAGCTTAGCATTGCTAAGATATGATAAGCTACGCCAAGCTTAACTTAGTATTGCTAACATAAAATGAGCTAAGCTAACCTTAGCTTAGTATTGCTAAAATACAATAAGCTAAGCTAAGCATAGCTTAGCATCGTGCAAACCTGCACAAACCCGCTTACAACTGCTTAAAAGTGCCTTAGTCACTCTGTATGACAAGGCCCTTGTATTGCTCAGCAGCAAAATAAAATACCCTTGTTAGTCTCAAACCCCACACCTTGGACTCACCAGTCTGCATGATGTACCACTAACCACAGCAGATATACAATAACTTGGTGCTGAAAGAAATATAACGTGCATTACAAGGAATGAATGTAAAGGGAATATAGGAAAGCCATAGGAATACATTTCAATAAAGAAATATAACATGCATTACAAGGAGTGAATGTAAAGGGAAAATAGGAAAGGCATAGGAATACATTGCAATAACTACTGTTGTATGCCAGTTAATTCCCTAATTCCAAAAGAAAGTACATACTCCCATGTATCCAGTGTTAGCATTAGTAGGTGTGAGTAAACTTACACACTGAGAAGAGTGTACCGGAAGAAGCAACAGTCAGGTTTCAGTACAACATGCATTTCACTGGCTACAACCCAGCTTCAGATATGAGACATATACCAACCTTCTGACTGACACAACAGTGTCCACAGCAAACAAGCATGGTCCCCCACCTTGCAAAACTGAAAGGCCTTCCCCTACCTAACCTATCATTTTATAGCAGTGTCACGAAATCACAGTGAGAACTGCAATTACCACACAGCAGGCTGCATGCAGTTACTAAATGGTTGGCACTAATTGGTGCAGAGGCCATCACATGCACATGTGCAGATACCTACAAAAGCAGCCTGTACTTGCTGTCCACACATGCAATAATATCATTGCAGCAACTGGAGAGAGAGAGAGAGAGAGACCGAGAGAGACAGACAGACAAACAAACAGAGGCAGTTGGAGACACCAACCAAAATAAAAAAAAAAAAACAGAGGCAGTTGGTGACACCAACCAAAATAAAAAAAAAAAAACAGAGGCAGTTGGCGACACCAACCAAAAAAAAAAAAAAGTCAACAGGTACAACAGACAGAGGTGAGAAATACAAAGGTAAGGTATGTAACAGAGATGTATTTGCTGGCATCTGAATGATGTGTCTGAAGGGTACTCTTCATACTGTGAACCCTCCATATGTGGTAGCAGTCCGTATCTATATGTATATGCAGATGTGCATAGGGCAAGGGACATACTGCAAATGTTAGTGAAGGCTGGCCATATATGTGGATTTGAAGGTTGCTATGTGCACATATCTATGTAGGTTGTAGTGTGTGGCATTGAAAACAGCAAGCAGTGCAGGTATATTTCATGTGTTGGTTAAATGATGTGGGAATGAGTTACAGCCAGTGAGGTCTGCTACAGCTATACGGCCTGAGGACAGTGAAATGCATTCTGCACAACACTGTGCAATATTATTACATAATTGTATGTCTCACAACTGTTTCATAATTGATATTCCCACCATGAAAGGTGGGCAGTATATGTGCCTATATGTGCATGTATATGTACAGCAATGGATGTTTACAAGTATGTGTGTGTATATATATATATATATATATATATATATATATATGTGTGTGTATATATATATATATATATATATATATATATATATATATACATATATATATATATCTATATATATATATATATATATAGATATATACACACACATATATATATATATATATATATATATATATATATATATACACACACACACATATATATATATATATACATATATATATATATATATATAGATATGTAGATATATAGATATATACATATATATATATATATATATATATATATATATATATATATATATATATATAGAGAGAGAGAGAGAGAGAGATATGGATATATAGATTTATACAGATATGTATGGATATATAGATTATATATATAGATATGTATATACATATATATATATATATATATATATATATATGTTTATATATATTCATATATATGTTTATATATATTCATATATATATCTATAGTGAGAGAGGGAGACACGGGGTCAGACGTATTGCAACAGGTGCCTGGTGACCAAGGCATGGACTGAACACCAGTGTTGATACTGCAGTGCCATACCCCATACCAAAACACTTTACCCACTAACTACCAGATAGGTGGTTGCCTGCCTAACACTGAAGGTGTCAGAAGGGAACATGGGACACAGGTGGACAGTAGCCTCCCCTTTGATATTCACAGTGCCACACTAGTCTTGTAATCTGTCTATGTGGTACGTGTCATCACAACCTATGTGTCATGTACAGAAATATTGGTCAGTGTTCTCCTGTACTCATCACAATGCCCCATGTGGTATGTACCTCACATGACAACTACAGCAAGTGGAAAGGCCACAGACTTACCTCACAAAGAGTAATACTGCCCTCAAACACATACCCTTTGCAGACTGACTCACATAACCACAGCTACAGTGTGTTGCATACTGGACACCCAGAGGTTACCTCTGCCGAACATACAGAGGTATGTCACATCCATAGCAGTCAGGCAATCACCCTGTCGATACCTAACAATCCCACTGGGCTACACGGCCTAGGTCCCTAATCCCCACCACCTCACTAAACAGCACATGCTGAAGGGATAGGCTCCTACTGGCAAATATGCCATACTCTGGAGTAAACCACCCAGCATTAACAAACAAGTCTCCTCAGTAGCGGATGTCATACATACCCCTGATGATTGTCTGTGGGATAGGTAACACATCCTGGAATCACCTCTGTGTATCCAGTTGACAGGAGCAAGTGAAATCAAATTATATAGGTTCATAGGTTCATACTAGGCTATCTGTCCTAGGGCATTTATAAGCCTAGTCAGAGTGCGTTTGGCTTTCGCCACCCATTTTAAATTAATTTTGCTATGCCCTTTTTCGAGGTTATAGGTTCATACTAGGCTATCTGCCCTAGGGCATGTGTGTCAAAGGCCAGGGTAGCATATGGCTAGGCTGCTGTAGGCCCTAGGGCCAATAGTTTATTACCTACCTATGACACAATGCACACACACATGTACTCAGTGCAATACCTGCTATGTGAGGTGGAATGAGTGTGACAGTGAATGTGTGCAAGGTCTGTAACGGTGTGATAGCTTAGTGTGAGGTTGTTTCTGTCATGGTCGTTTGTGTCCTAGGTGTGAGGCCAGAGAAAGATGTTTCAGTTATTGGGATGCAGACATAGTAGGATGGCATATGTTGTGACGTAGTTCCTTGTGTACGACTGTGGTGTCCCATCGTAGGCTGAAGCAATACATGTATGCTCAGTAAGTGGTCCTGCTGGTGAATCCAGCTGACATTTGCACTGTTGTACTACCTGAAGCTGTAGGCCTAAACAGCACAGTATGGTGTATGTTCACATTCCCAGGTAACACTGTCTTGTGTGTTTCTTGTAGTCTGCACAGATTACATACCTCAGGTATAGGTATCTGTAAGTAGGGGCACACAGTACTGTAAGGTACACAGGAAATGCTCATCTGTGTCAACATACATGTGTGTTGTATGAATGTCTGATGTGTGTGTAATGATGCCTGTACCATGTCCGCAACCATGTGTGTTGCAGGGTTTACATGTGTACCTAGCAACATGTATACTCTGTTACAGCAGTATGCCAGCTATATTAACAACTGTGCACATATGTTAGGTAGGGGTATGACATCAATGACTAGGGTGGGTTACTGGTTATACTGTAACTGTACTTCACATTCATTGCAATGGATGACATATTTCTTCATGCATTAGCTTGATATGTACCCCCGTGGCAAGGCTGTGCATTGGATCCCAAACAGTGTGCCGAGTACTGGTGTATACTGGTTTGTTATATGGAGTGTGGCAGGCACTGCCAGCCAGTTGTGGGCTGAGCACTGATATGTGGTATTGAATGTGTGCATCCTCTGACAGACGAACAGATGCTATATATGGCAGTTAACTGATATCTGTACTGCATAATGTTAAGTGTGCCACATGACTTGCTCACACATATCATTTACTTGTCTTCCAGGATTATGGCTCATCAAAGGAATACCTCCTACACAGTCGCAGAGGAACATGAAATCCACCACAGCCTGGTTCAGCACTATACCCTGCTGTTTTCCAGGGCCAGCCAGCACTATCAGGAGCGTACTGCACTGTGGCAAGATCTTGTTCATCGGGTAAATGACATAGGCATGCATAACCGGACATATGAGCAGGTACGCCATCACTGCAGTGATTTAATTAGACATGTCTGGCGACGTGCATCTGATATCCTTAGACAACAGCTTGCCACAGGTGGTGGGGTGGCCATACATCCCACCCTCACCAGAATGGAGAAACTGCTCCTAAGGGTGGTGGCTCCAGGCCTACAGCAGCAACAACATCACACATGTGTCATCATGGAGGCCGGAGCCACCCAGCATGGTGACATGGAGCGTGCAGGTAACATACCCTAGCTGTAGACTACTGTTACCTGTATTGTTAGATTATGCATATGTGAGATGTGTACTGTGTTTAGCAGTTGTGCTGCCTATTGTGTGCAATACTGATATTGTGAATAGTATCTGTACACCTATGCCTGTTGTTCTACTGTAATGTAGAACACTCACAGTAGCAATACCTCAGTTGTGGCCACTGACAAACTGTGTCATATTCTTGTAGGTCCCTCTGGTGTGACAGCAGGGCAGACGACACATACTGGTGAGTGTGTTAACACTTTAAAGTTGGTATTGAAATGTGCATGCCATAGGTGAGGTGTAGGCCATGTACACATAACACACCTACGCATAATGCATGCTGTGCATGTTTGCTGTGAGATGTTAAACATCTCAGTAAAGTCAGTAGCTGCCTCAATCACATGCGATGCACATTGGATAGGCATAGTTGACACACATGTACACAACATAACACATTTGTCATACGCAGTACACCTCAACATGCTACACATGTAACCGGACACCCACTGCCAGGTCACACTTCAGTATCCCACATGTCATCCACACACCACACATAATATACCTGAGGGGTAGGGGCCTAGCATGGGGCTGTGCAAAACTCTTCAACACATAACACAGTCATGGTAGGCAATGCACCCTATTGGGCACCTCACACACCCTTGTGCAACATGGCTGTGTAATTGTGAACGTAGCCACGGCACTGCGGTTCAGGTACAGCATGCTAGGCAGTGGTATAGCACACTTTAGTGGCCTTGAGTGACCACATGATGCATGATGATGATGACTAATGATACTACACCCCATACAGTTACAATGGCCATGTCCAGGAGTGGTATTCCATCATGTATACATGCACCACTCATTCTGTGTGTGTACATAGCATGCATGTGCTACACCTGTGTCCACAATTATCTGCTACAGACACAGACACTACAATCAGACATGGAAATCCATGTGACACACAGATAACACATGCAGCCATGCTATGTATACAGAAATGTCGTGTCCTTGTACACATTGTGTTCCAGGGTGCAGGCAATCACTGAACATGGACACACATGCACCACAGCCATGTACACTGTCATTAACTATGGCTGTCTGCACTCACACTGCATGGACTTGATCAACACTTATTCTGCATGCTGACACGTGTGACGTGACTGTTTGCCTTGTGATACTGTCACCCACCTTCAACCACTATTGAGTATATTTTGGATTGCTGTTGTGTGTGTGTATCTGCTGTAGTGAGGAGTGTGCATGTGTTCCTGTGTGCATGTGTTCATGTGTGCATGTGCAGACCGTAAAGTGTGTTTCCTGTCTTCCTCTCACAGGTGCTGAGTTAGGGGTTGGCGAAAGCAGCAGGTGACCTAAAGCCACTGCCACGGATAGTGGTGGTGATGACACATGTATTTTGGCACAGGAAGATTTGACAGGGTCTGTCGTTGGCCCGCCAATTGACAGTACACAACATTCAACCCCATCTATGCGCACACTCATACTGCCATTACATCCCTCACCACCAATGGCCATAGGCGAGGGACAGCATACAGTTGGCATTGACCAGGAGAGTGTGGTACCCATGGCACTTGCATCCCCTCACAGCAGCCATAGCCATAGACCCGGAACGGTACCACATAGGTGGAGGTCCAGGGATTCTCAGGGGAGCACCACTGGTCATATTGCCCCTGACAGGCGTGCCCTCACAGGTCTTATGACAACCAGTATGTTCTGGGCTGTAATGCAGGCTCAGTCATGTATGGAATGGTACACCAGGCAGGGACTTAGGGTGCAGAGGGCACATTGCACCGCTGTCAATGACAGCATCCGTGACCTTGCCGGTGCCATCCGGACTTACACCGAGGTCATTGATAGACGTTGGGGGGAGACAATAGATGCCCTCCACAACATGTCTTCCTTGAGCCAGGACCGTGCGGGATGGTTGTGACATTGATGTGGGCGCATGCCAGCAACAGCAACAGCTGATAGTGGTCGCAGACGGCCCACAGTTCACAGCCGCTCCTGTAGTGGCAGTACCAGCCCCAGCAATGCTGGGGCTAGCCTGTCCATTGACCATCTCAGTAGACCACGTGCACGTGGCTCTGGCCAGTCCCAGCAGGGACATGGGTCCAGTCATCATACCTCTGCCTCTGATGACAGTACCCAGTCAGGGTTGGTACCCGATACTGGAACAACAAGAACCAAACAGGAAAAAACAACAAAAGCAAATTCCACCAAAGGATTTATTGCACACTGGAAATAATCTCTCTCTGACGTCTCGGTCAAAGCCTTCAAGGAGAATAAAATGCTTACATAGCATAGCACTATATATACACCAACTATAAAATGATTAAACAATTAATCAATTTAAACAGCATCTTAACAAGATAATACTTTCCAATTGAGCTCTTCATTTAGCCCAAAAGGAACCATAGTTTTGAATTTTAAAATATACACAGTTTCTTTCTGCACTAAAACAGTTTTGATACTTATATTATTAAACATAGACATACAGATTTGTTCCAATACTGTCCCTTTCAAACCATCACTACAATTATTATGAACTTCAGAAAAATGTACTGCCACAGGGCTATCCTTCTTACAATTTCTAATATCTCTAACATGTTCTAAGAATCTAGTTTTGAATGCCCTCTTTGTTCCCCCAATATAAAATTTATTACAAGGACATTGTAAAGCATAAATAACACCCACAGAATTACAATTAAAAAAACCATGGCTATCAAATCTAACATTATTAATTTAATATTTTTGGTTGATAGTAATAGGGACGAAATTATTGAATTTTTCAATGAGATTAATGTTAACAAATATCTTATTAAATTTGATGGATTGAATATTGGACATATTATTCCATTTTTGGATGTAGTGTTAGATATTTCTGATGGTAAAAATATTGTGACTTCACCTAATAAGAAATTCGAAGGGATATGCCAGTATCTACATGGTACTAGTGGGCACCCTTCTCATTTAATTGAGGCTTTACCTTATGGTGAGATGTTACGCATCTATAGACTTTGTAATAGACCTGACATTTTCCACAAAGAAATGGGTTTTTTGGTTAAATCTTTCTTAACCCGAGGTTACAGTAAGGACATCTTGGAGAAAAGTTTTACAAGGTTATTGACAGGAGTTAAATCCAGAGTTGAAAAATCCATTTATTATAGGAATAGTAGTATTAGGGGGGGCAATATGATACAACAGAATAATGCAAGCATAAATAAGGATAACATTTATTTTGTAACTACATTTGGTTGCTTTACTAAACATTTTCTTGATATTGTTAGCCGGTTTTGGCTTTATTTATGCTCTCTCAGGAATGTACAACAATGGTTGAATGTGAATATTAAGTTTTCCTATCGTAAAGGCAAAAATATAAAAAAATTTTTGGTGAAAGCCAAGTTTGTCATGCCTTCTTCAAAAATGTATATTGAACCTGTTTGAGTTGGAACTTTCCCTTGTGGCAAGTGTAAAGCTTGTAAACATATTGTAACTAATTTTGAATTTATTAATAATGTTAGATTTGATAGCCATGGTTTTTTTAATTGTAATTCTGTGGGTGTTATTTATGCTTTACAATGTCCTTGTAATAAATTTTATATTGGGGGAACAAAGAGGGCATTCAAAACTAGATTCTTAGAACATGTTAGAGATATTAGAAATTGTAAGAAGGATAGCCCTGTGGCAGTACATTTTTCTGAAGTTCATAATAATTGTAGTGATGGTTTGAAAGGGACAGTATTGGAACAAATCTGTATGTCTATGTTTAATAATATAAGTATCAAAACTGTTTTAGTGCAGAAAGAAACTGTGTATATTTTAAAATTCAAAACTATGGTTCCTTTTGGGCTAAATGAAGAGCTCAATTGGAAAGTATTATCTTGTTAAGATGCTGTTTAAATTGATTAATTGTTTAATCATTTTATAGTTGGTGTATATATAGTGCTATGCTATGTAAGCATTTTATTCTCCTTGAAGGCTTTGGCCGAGACGTCAGAGAGAGATTATTTCCAGTGTGCAATAAATCCTTTGGTGGAATTTGCTTTCGTTGTTGGTACCCGATACTGTCCATAGCACCCCCGCCAGGTACAGGTACTGTGTCCATGGCCGGAGACAGTGATCTGTACAGGCTAGCAGGTACAGTCTGTGGCTGTCCCACAAACCACCGTATATGGCAGACACATGGTGGAGCTGTGTGCATGCAGACACACACACATTAAGCAAACAACTAGGGCTCACGCATACACACACACATTACATCAACATTGGCCCATGCTGTACTGTTGTCCCTCACACACACACACACACACACACACACACACACACACACACAGACATGTTGATTGGATGGGTCAATGTCAGGCTCTGGCAAACAACAAAATGCCCTGTGCATATGATGATACCTGTGCCGCCTCCTGTCATCTGCATTATTGATGGAGGGACAGGCTAACATGGAGCTGATGCACAGGGTGACACTATAACAGTGTAGCAATAATAGCAAGTTGTCAACAAGGAAGTGTAACTACATCCTTGTAGATATATCTGAGCAGACATTATGCATCAAAGCTCTGATTGTCAATGTATCATTGTTTACACCACTGTTAGGTCTGAGTATGTATTATCCACCCATGTGCCACTTGGCTGATGTGTAATGTGTGGCCAGCATGTGTTAGTGAGTGGACAGTATGTGTGTGATGTGTGCAGTACAGATTAGCAAGTGTACATCTGTGAACATGGTGGGTGCACACTGTCTGGATGTACATGCATAGTGGACACATGGGACGTGTGGCATACCCTGTCGTACACATTGTTAACATCTCATAGCATCTTTCAATGGCCAGTATGCATTCTACTACAGTTATGTACTTACATGGGTAGACGTGTGTATGACATGGGTTGACACTATGCTGTGGGTGATGCCGTTAATATCTTTCAATGATTTGCGGTCTGGTAGTATACACAACCTCAAAAGCATGACTATAAGCAATCATTGGATGATGTCCTGACAAATGACACACAGTAGTAGGGAACCCAGTATCAATTGGATCCTTCCGGTGCTACACTATAACACTAACCAGTGGTAATGACTGCCACCCATTACTCTGACCACACCTGTTTGTCATATAGCCCCCTTAGGTACATGCAGACACACTAGGGATGTGTCCATCCAAATCTGGAAATGCATGGATTGGCCTACAATGCATTCCCTGGATGGGACGCATATCCTATACAAGGGTATCATGCAGACAGTTACCTGCTGTCTGATACATGCTGTATAGCAGTAAGCCGACTATGGCATAGTCATCCTCATGTACTATACATACTATCCCGTCAGTACCACACAGGTGATAGCCCTCAACATGTATATTGGGTACCATTGTGTACATACAGACCCATGTTATGTCAAGTGTCCCTTGGTATCCACATATCCATAGGTACTGTGGAGTCCCAGGGTGTATCACATAAGAGGCCTGAATGTATATCCACAAGGCAGTCGTACACCTATAAAGACTGTCCATTCTTGGCAGACTTTATTGTGTATGACCATGTCTGACATATACCCCAGGCATACCCTCACTCACACTACTCTTAAGTAACTGTCATGGGTGTGTGTGCCACAGATGACCTTGGCCACAGAACATGACAGTGGATGGCTGTGTCACATGCATACATATGTGACCTACGATCTGAGAAGCAGCGGCACAACCTGTCAATGGAAACAAATGTATTCATGTAGTATGAAGGCTTCACACCTATGTACTGATTGAGGGGACATGTACACATATATATTTGCCATGCAGATACCTAATGTATGCAATGCACTTACTGTTGTCATCATACTATGTCATACCATAGTAAAAGCAAAACCCACACCGCATTGACTAACACACAGCATTTGCAGGATTCAAACCCCTACCTAATTATGTTATGATACTAGAGAGAGACGCATTAACACGGTACGTTATTTGCTTTACTGGCTGGTTTCCCTTCTCCTACTGTATTTGTAGGATGGTAACATCATCAGACTTTCCAAAGAGGAATGTACCTCTGTTAGTGTGTTTTCCCAGTCTCCAAAATGTACACTTCTCTCAAATAAAACCACACACGCACACACACACACACATACACACACACACACACACACACACACACACACACACACACACACACACACACACACACACACACACACACACACAGTTTGCAGGATTCAAACCCCTATCTAACTATGTTATGATACTAGAGAGAGACACATTAACATGGCACGCTATTTGCTTTACTGGCTGGTTTCCCTTCTCCTGTTGTATTTGTAGGATGGTGACATCATCAGACTTTCCAAAGAGGAATGTACCTCTTTTAGTGTGTTTTCACAGTCTCCAAATAGGGCACTCCTTTCAAAGACAATTGCACACATACACACACACACTCACTGTTTGCAGTTTTTAAACCCCTACCTAACTATGTTATGATACTTGAGAGTGATGCATTTAACACGGTGCGCTATTTGCTTTACTGGCTGGTTTCCCTTCTCCTGCTGTATTTGTAGGATGGTGACATCATCAGACTTTCCAAAGAGGAATGTACCTCTTTTAGTGTGTTTTCCCAGTCTCCAAAATGTGCACTCCTCTCAAATAAAACCACACACACACACACACACACACACACACACACACACACACACACACACACACACACACAGTTTGCAGGATTCAACCCCCTAACTAACTATGTTATGATACTAGAGAGAGACACATTAACATGGCGCGCTATTTGCTTTACTGGCTAGTTTCCCTTCTCCTGCTGTATTTGTAGGATGGTGACATCATCAGACTTTCCAAAGAGGAATGTACCTCTTTTAGTGTGTTTTCCCAGTCTCCAAAAAGGGCACTCCTTTCAAAGACAATTGCACACATACACCCCCCCCCCACACTCACTGTTTGCAGGATTCAAACCCCTACCTAACTACGTTATGATACTTGAGAGTGATGCATTAACACGGCTCACTCGTTGCTTTACTGGCTGGTTTCTCTTCTCCTGCTGTATGTGTAGGATGGTGACATCATCAGACTTTCCAAAGAGGAATGTACCTCTTTTAGTGAGTTTTCCCAGTCTCCAAAAAGGGAACACCTCTCAAAGGAAACTGCACACATACACACACCCCCCCCACACACACACATTTTGCAGGATTCAACCCCCTACCTAACTATGTTATGATACTGGAGAGAGACGCATTAACACGGCACACTATTTGCTTTACTGGCTGGTTTCCCTTCTCCTGCTGTATTTATAGGATGGTGACATCATCAGACTGGACATGGTGATGTGTGTACACTTTGTTTTATGCCATTTCAGGAATGGTCCATGTGGGGTCAGCAGGTGTCAACAGCTTGAACAAGACCTCAGAATCCTTACCTTGTGTGATCTATCTGTGGACACATTGACATTCCGTCATATGTCAACACATACTTATGCACAGCTTGTTGGTTATGTGGATACTACATGTGTCAGGGATGTTGATAAGGGGCTATTCAAAGTCTATGTGACACGTGTAGATGTGTTCATTGATGTATGTCCTGGGTGGCTGCCTTGCAAACAGTCTAGCATGTTTGGGAACCATGATCCGCACATGAACATACCACAGTTGGTAGGGTTGTGTGTATGTCAGCTTCCAATAGCTCTGTTTATGACGGCAACCATGATGGATTCCATGACCTTGCAGATCAGACCTCATAGGCTACTGGACTTGACTTCCCATGGTGTGCTGTGCACCAACACTTGTGGGGAGTGCCATATGTAGCTGTGACACATTCAGCGGTTCCACATCCTGTATAGGGGGTGAGGCGCAGCTGACTGTTCAGGTGCATGATCTGTTTGTTCTGTAGTTTGTGCATGACACATATTGGGAATCAATGTATTCCACCTGCTGCCATGCTTTTGGCAGTGGGGGTAGCTGCTCATCCATTCTACATGTGATATCTCCTGGTATGATGATGTGGACTATTGTCAGTGGGGGATGGGTATGTACATATGGGCCTGTCTGTAATGATGTCGGCATTGTCACTCAGATACAGTTGGCCCTGACTCAGGACATATATGGGTGTACATTGATATTTATGACATAGCTGAAGGAGAAGTCATGATTCAGTCTGGACTCCTTCTCAGCTCCTCTTTACAAAACACCAATGAACATGAGCACTAATCCCTGTTATAGTCTTTTACACGCTTAACACCCTACTGATCCTTTGTGATCAGGCTACAGAGTATGTCATGATAATATCCTGGCATGTCCAGGGGTCAGTTTCATGTGTACTCTCCAGTCCAGCTGGTGGATATTGTGATATTGACACAATGTCACATCTGCCTCATGTACACCGACAACCCTCTCCTCCTCCCGACAAACTCAGATATATGTGTGAGATGCACCTATATAGACATACAGGGAGCTGAACTCTCTCGACCCATGACTGACACAGTCTATCAGGTGGTGAAGGTAACCACACACACCACATATCAGTCTCACATATCCTCTAGCAACAGCACTCAAACAACATTATCACACATAGACATACTTGGATGCTGTAAATGTACTCTACCTAAGCAGCAGAGACCTCCAAAGCAGACACACACACACCTGCTACCCCACTACAATACCCACATATCAAAAAGTTCACAATGTCAGTGTGCCACACAGTCACTGCCCTTCGGGATAAACAACACACCTAATACACTTGTAATAGGTGACACTTATTGTCAGACACACTGACGTAACACTCACCAGCCCTAACAAGGGAATAGTCACTTTGGGTTGTCTGTTGGCTGCCAGGATCTGCCGCATAACACAGGCAGTCAGGTCACTCCAAAGCAAGTACAGGACTCGCACCATCATTGTCCATGCTGGTGTGTATAACCTCAGACGTTACTCCCTGGACCACATGACATGATACATGGAGGAACACTCTGATCATGTAGCCCAGGCCAGTATGACCCTGACCTTGTCTAGCATCTTACACCCACCAATTATGATGTCACAGTATACGGACACACATATCACATTTAACAGTTGCCTACCAAATTTGTTTCATTCATAGGGGATACAATGTCTGTCAGCGTATGGTGACATGCTCAACATGCCACGTAGCTTCACTATGGACAGCTTGCACCTGTCACCCTTGGACTTTGGAATGCTGGCTAAGGCTCTTGCTACCACCATAGTGCCTTTTTTAAGCAGGGCTCAGAAGACAAACCCACCTCCATAGACATTACAGGTTAAATGAAACTAAGGGTAATGCTGCTCAGCAACAGTTGTGTTAACCTCATATTGTGGCCACTCAGAACTCTCCTCAGTATGGAGGATACCAATATCTGTGCACTGACAGACACCTGGTTCAGGCTCGCTTATGCACACCAGCACTACCAGGTTATGTTTCATACCATGCTGTCTGACAACAAGACCTGGAACAGACAACACAACTAGGGGGAGTATCCATATACATCACAGATACACCAACCTCCAGGTTAGCAGCACTGCACAAAGCATCACAGACCATACATATATAACTACCATTGTGCAATACTGCTTTTCAGTTTGTTGCCTTGCTACAGAACACACTCCCAAACTCAGGAACCACACTCGGCTTTCATGGGAACTATGGAGAATATGAAGGTCTCCACAAACACCATGATATTGTGTGACTTCATATACACAAATATTGACTGGGGATACTACTCAAGCCGCGACACCCACACCCAACAGTCGCTACAATTTGTGGACTCATATGCTATGGCACAACCAGTCAGCACAGCCACAAGGGGGAATACATATTGGACCTGATCATCACCAACATGGGGACTCTATGTTCCACACCAGCGATATACCTCTCATTGGTAAGGTCAGAACATACATGTATCTCACAGGACAGACATATACCCTCCACATACCCATCCTGGATAATCTTGGTGAACTTCTCATGAGCCAACATCTCACTTCACCGAAGCAAGGTGGTATCCTTCAGAGATCCTGAGATGGTGGCATATATGGCTCACACTGCCGCATCCTTTACATACACATTCTATGGACACCTAGTGGACTGCACGGATTGTGCTATCCCAAATAACAACATGACCCACTACTACAATGGCAGGGGACCTGTCTGGTAGACCCCAGCCATTAATAAGCTGTACAACGTCAGGAGGAAGCTACTACATGATAGAGCACAATCCCAGACTGGGAAGGCATCTGTGATCTGTACTAGCAGACAGCTACAATCACTCATAGACTTTTCTAAAGGCCGCTTCTACCAGACAATTGCAACAGACATGTAGGACTATCACACGACCTTCTTCAGTTATATCAGGAACCTGGGTTGACACTCACTGATATGCTGTGAGTTACTGCATACTGACTAAACCTACCCTGAATCCACTGGCATTGCCAACATCCTGCCAAACAGGTTCAGTGCAGATGCCTCCCACCCATCCCCCCTAAGGAGCAACTATCCATCCCAAAACAGAGTATAACCTCCCTGACATCAGTAACAGGTAAGTGCTGCCCTCCCCAAAGTGTACATCACAGTATCAATGTGACCAGATGGTGTCCCAGCCTGCATCATACACGAGCATCATGACAGACGCAACCCTCACATTACATCACTGTTCAATATCAGAGTTACCACAGGATATGTACCCAAGGAATGACATACAGCGACAGTGGTCCCGCTCCACAGAGTTGGTGCCACAACGGACCACAGACAATATTGCCCTATAAGCCTATGTAGCCTGTTCTGCAAAGCTATGGAGCGTATTGTCATGGGACTCATACACATAGACATCGAGCACCTGCAGACACTGTGTCCTGCACATTTCAGCATTGTTGTGGGCAGATCTTGCCTCTTGAACCTGTTTGTATTCTTTAAATGGTAACAGGTCCATCAACATAGGGACAGCTGTCCACACAGCCTACCTGAACCTTGCAAAACCCTTCAACACAATAACCCACTGGGCCATTATGCATAGGCTCACCAGCGTCAATATGGACACATATCTCACACAATGGATTGATACCTAGATCAGGGATAGCACCCACATGGTCAGAATTGCAGGTGCCATGTATGGCTATACACCAGTTACACATGACATCCCACACGGCTCGGTCCTGGGATCTCTCTTGTTCAGTATATATTTGTCTTACATACAGGCTACCACAGGGGGAATATGGCTGAATATGTTTGCACTTGACTGCAAACTGGGTGCCATGATCAACTCTCCAGCTGCCACATGCATACTCAATCAGGGTCTCACAGAGATGGATGACTGGTGCCTGAGCCATGGCCTACAGCTAAATGCCATTAGTTGCATAGTCATCCCCTTTGGGAATAACAACATGCCCACACATTACCACATAGGTAGTACTCCATTGCATATGGTAGGAGTTGTTAGGGGTTTGGGGACATGACTTGTTCGTACTGTCGCCTTTGATATTCACATTGCCAAAGTGGTTGGACACACCTTCTATGTGGGCCACCTTATCCCATATGGTTTCACATCTAGATCGAGTGAGGTCATTGTGTCCCTATACTCATCACATCCATGCTTGGTTACAATGCCACATTTGGGGTGTACCTTACCTGACACCTGCAGCAACTGTACTGGCCACGGAAGTTCCTCACCAAGCAGATTTAGGGACTCACACAGATTCCCTGCATAGTCCAGATGCAGTAACTCCAGCTCTACTCAGCCGCTTACCATCTACTCAGATATGATGTGTGCCTGTTGTTTACAGATATACCCAACCCAGAATTACTGGACATGCTCCACCTCAGGATATCCAACTCCCTTGGAGCTACAAACTCCAGGGACGTATACCTCAGCACAGATGTTAATATGAAATTGTGGAGGGACAGATTCTTATCCCAGAGGCTCCACTCACTCCAGAATGTAATCTCAGTTTCACATAGGCAGAGCCACCCACTGACCACCTACTGGAGACATTCTGACGACTGTATGGGTGATCGTATATTTACCCCTGGGATATCTTCTGTGTCCCTGCTAGACAGAGGCACACTAGCCTAAATGTACATGGGCTATCTTGTGTGACCTACTATTCACACACATGGTGTAGTAATCTGACAGGGTTGCGAATGCCAAACACACTCTGGCTAGGCTTGTACATGCCCTAGGGCAGATAGCCTAGTATCGACCTCTGAACCTATGCTAATGCTCAAGATGCACAATGTTTATTGCTGATACTGTTTGCACGTCTTTATCATCTTTGTTTTACCAGTTTCCATGAACAACTTCAGTATCTGCAGAACATATTTGATTATGACAGGGTTCCACTATATTATAGATGTGTCTGTTGTCATATAACTGTGTGCACAGGGCAGATTGCTGTATAGTGACAGGTTCCTGGGTTAACACATGCAACTGCCAGATATGCAACATGGCCTAAGTGTGTGAGCATGCCCAGTTCTGCCATTCCGTGTTTTGTTACCTGGCATTTGTCTCATTTATTCAAGTGTGTGAGCATGCCCAGTTTGACCCTTCAGTATGTTGCTATCTGAGGTCCACTACATTTGCTGATGTGTGCGAACATGACCAATATTAACATTTATACTGTGTGTGTTGGAAGTCAGGTTCTGTTCTCACTGCAGGACTCACCTTTGTGTCATAACTCAACAAGGATTATGCCTGCAGGGTTTCCATGGAATACTTTGCATAGACTTATCAACATTCCGTCATACAGGTGGACCACCGCAATACTGTCATGGTTTAGTGGCTCAGTACTTTGGCTATAATGAACAGTATCCTGGGTTCGAGGCCCATCAGTGCTTTATATTTTCATACTGAGCAGACCAGACTGCTTAAGGGCCTGTTAAGCAAATATGAACATGTTGGCTTTTGTTCAGCTATGCCCTGCTTAGACCAGGCTTGTCCAACATTGCTCAATATTCACCAACATTGCTGGACGTTGCCCAATATTACTGAACATTGACCACAGTTGTGCTAGTTGGTGTGTGCGATTTTATTTGCATATACTACATGGTGGTAATTGCTGTTTAGCACTGCTTTATATCACTTAACACATGGCATTCATGCCTTAGGTGGTGCTGCAGGGCTGCCGATGTCAGATGTACATACTACACTTCCTGCACAAGTTTGAAAGCAGGTAGTGTCAACTTAGGCATCCCTTTTATTTTATGTGTGAGTCGAAGAGAGGTATAATTTCCAGAGTTCCTACTGAGCCAGTGTATGTGCTATGCGTTGCCTCTTTGCCAAGGTCAATGCATACTGGGCATGCCTCCTTCTGCCTACCGGGGCAGGCTCAGGTTGTTCCTCCTCCGAGTCACGCTCTGCCTGTGATGGCTTTGGCAATGGTGGGGGGCTGTTTGGCCCAGGCCTATGCTGGTCCTGCTGCAGCTGTTTTTGCAGGATCATATTATGTAGGATAGCACATACCATGGCAGTTTGGGTACATGTAGTTGGTGAGTACTGCAAGGCTCCACCAGATGTGTCCAGGCACCGGAACCATGACTTGAGCAGCCCAAACACATGCTCTATTACATTACGTGTTTGTGCATGTGCCTCATTATGGAGTTCCTGTTCAGGTGTGTGTACATTTCTGATGGGTGTCATCAGCCACGGCTCCAGTGCATAGCCAGCATCCCCCACTAGGTGACCATGTGGGATGTCCCCATTGGCAAATGTCTGGTACAGTTGTGTCAGATGCCAGATATGGGAATCATGGTAGCTTCCTGGGCAGCCTGCACACACATTCAGTATTATGCCCTGGGCATCACACACGACCTGGCAGTTGATGGAGGGGAAGCCCTTGCGGTTGAAGTAGACCCTACCCCACTCGCCGGCTGGTGCTTTGATGTGTATGTGCGTGCAGTCTATTGCACCCACTACCTCAGGGTATTCCTCTGTTTGCTGGAAGAGATGCATATTGCTGGCCAATACCTCATGGGAATTGGGGAAATATACATGATCACCGATGTGCTGACATGGCATCCAAAAACTGGTGTACTACCCTGGATGCTGATGCCTGTGATATCCCCATCATATCACCAGTTGGTCTCTGGAAGGTACCTGTTGCTAGTATTCTTAGGCCAACACATACCTTGGTTTCCACTGGGATGGGTTCCCCTCTGTTGGTTTTGTGTGTGAGGCGTGGCCTGCACAGCTCAACAATTTGCTGTAGGAGGTTTCTGTCCACTCTATAGCGCTCCACTATCTCCAGCTCATGTAGCCCCTGGTAGGTTACCCTGGGACTGTACACTCTTCTCCGTCTAATCACTGTGGGTTGTCCTGCAGCATTTCCATTGTTACCACCCTCAGCATGTTGCATATGTCGCCTTATAACAGCAATGGCAGCCGCTAACATTTCTTTGTCTCAGTAAAGTTTTTTTCAGTTTTCACTTCTATTAGCTTACTGCAGTGTCTGTTGTGAGAAACATAATGGACTGTTGTTTGCAGAGTTTTAAGTGCTAGGCTGGGCTGGGCTAGTGTACTGCCTGTGTAATTGCCTGATTCTGATTGTTTTCACCTGCAAGCTCTCTGCTAGTACTCCCTGGTAGCTTCCTACTATTTTTTGTGCTTCCTTTTTCTTTTCTGTTTCCTCAGGGGGGGAGCGCTGCGCAAACACGCGCACAGCTGCTAACATGCGTGCACACATGCTTACACGGACTAAAACTTGCTTATTCGGGTTAAAACATGCGCACACTGGTGCAAACACGCTTACAACTCCTTAAACAGCCTTATACATGCTTACTCCGGCTTAAACACGCGCATTCACGCTTACATGCACGCGCACTGTCTTACTTGGGTTTACAGGCACTCACATGCACGCATACCCGCTCAGCAAGAAACTTTGGTGTTATCCACAGCATACACCTTCCATTTCTTGCCTTTTCCTAGCCTACCTGTTGACACACCTCTTTCCATGATGTATAAATGACAGCTGACACATGCCACTCCGCTCCAATGAGCTTCACTTCTTTCATACATACCCCCCTCGTGATGTCATCTATCTTCTACTCTGTTACACCCCAAATCCTACTCCTACACTCCACTGACTGTGCTCATTTGCTATGTAAACTTGCGATTCACTATCCTAACACTCATTTACATAGGATTGCCTACTAATGCTTGGTTACATGTCTTAGACTGAGCTTTCCCCCTTAGCAACCGCTACTCGGTGGCCATGTTGTCTTCAGCCTGCCATTCCCTTGCATTGTACATTAAAAATTTCAATAAAATCCACATTTGTGTTTTTTAATTTTTAGTATTCTGGGTTTTAGAGCGCAGCCCATTTGCGCAGCGCTGCGCTACACTTAAATGTCGAAAATCGGCGAAAAAAATATTTTTATTTTTATATTGCATCAGGAAACATTTCCAATGGCTGTATATTAGGCCATTGGCATGCTTCCTGCACTAGATGCAAGCATTATTTGGAGCTGTCACGGCTCCGTTTTGCTATTTGCACAACGGTACTCAGTTGTCAACTGAGTACATTTCTGCAAATAACACTGCTCTTACTCGGACAGGTACGGGTTTCCTGAATCGCAAATCTAACTCATTTGCATGCCTTTTGCCTGCAGTTGAGGTAATTTGCATATCCCAACCCTGTCCGTGTAAGAGCCGTTTTAGGAGCTCTCTTTGACGCCCCTACATAGGTTCATAGGTTGGTACTAGGCTATCAGCCCTAGGGCCTATACAAGCCTAGCCATAACAATTCCCTGGCTATTTCTTCCCACATTATTTACTTTCCTGGACCCCTGTCTAGCAGGGCGACTGACGTGATCCCTGGGGTGAATTTCCTTTCTCCCATCCAATCGTCAAGGTTCCTGTTGAAGAGGTCCAAAGAGGCACTCTGCTTGACATGTATGGGCAATCTATTCCAGAGTCTGGGGAGTCTCTGGGTCAGCAACCTATCCCTCCAGCATGTTTTGTTTATTGTGATGACAAGGTTTAGATCCCTGGAGCGTGTAGCTCTGAGGGATTGGGATTTCTTTAATTGTAGCATGTCCAACAGCTCTGGGTTTGACATGGCCTTATATGTTAAGCAGAGATCACCTCTGAGTAGCCGATATGCGACAGAGTATAGCTGGAGTTTTTTAAGGCGGTCAGCGTAGGGCATCTGCTTTAGGCCTGTGATTCTTTTAGTGAGGTATTTCTGAGGCCTTTCCAGTTGTTGCAGATGTCTTGAGAGGTACATACCAAATGGGGCGTTGTATTCTATAATGGGTCTAATGAGGGATGAGTACAGTGGGACAATGACCTCCTTTTTCTGGATGAAAAGCCCTTCGTGATGAGGTGTGCCACACAGAAGGATTTCCTGACTGTTGTGGCGATGTGGTTATCGAAGGTGAGACCACTGTCCACCTGTGTCCCTAAGTCTCTTATCACACTTTCTGTGTTTAGTGTACTGCCACCTATATGGTAATTCATGGATACATGTTTTTTCCCAAAGGGGATAACAATACATTTCTTGGCATTGAGCTTGAGTCCATGGCTCTGGCACCAAGCATCTGTTTCTGTAAGGCCCTTTTGTAGAGTATCCACATCATTTGAGGATTCAATAATGGCTCCCAGTTTGCAGTCATCTGCAAAGTTTGTTAGCCAGAATCCCTTAGTGTTGACCTGTACTTCAGAGAAGTAGATGCCAAACAAGAGCGGCCCCAGGACTGAACCCTGAGGTACTCCACTTGTCACTTGTCTGGAGCTGGATTTGGAGTTGGCTACTTTTACAGTGTGGGTTCTATCAGTAAGCCATTTAGCAACCCATTGGGTGATATAGGGATTAATGCCCAACTTAGTAAGTTTATCTGTGATTCCAGAGTGGGGGATGGTGTCAAAGGCCTTGGCAAGGTCTAGATAGGCTGTGTGGACCACCTTACCCTTGTCCATGGCTCTGGAGACTGATTCAAAGAAGTCAATCAGGTTCAGGAGACAAGATCGGCCCTTCACAAACCCAAACTAGGTGGGGTCCAGTGTTTGAAGGTTGCCAATGTCTTTGTTTATAAGTTCCATGATAATACACTCCATGGCCTTGCAGATAAGGCTTGTCAGACTAATGGGACGGTAGTTTCTGGGATCCAAGGTGGCTCCCCTCTTGTGGATTGGGATAACTGTAGCTCTGCGCCACTCAGTGGGCACGAAACCTGAGGTGAGGCTATGATTAAACATGACACTTAGGTGAGGTGCCAGTTCATATTGTAGTTCTTGTAGTACACAGCCCAGGATGTCATCTGGTCCCATGGATGCTGTATTCTTGGCTTTAGAGAGTGCATTTTGTACCTGTGTGGCCGTTATTACTGGAATTTGTCAATCTTCCGG
This sequence comes from Protopterus annectens, assembly GCF_019279795.1. NCBI lineage: Eukaryota > Metazoa > Chordata > Ceratodontiformes > Protopteridae > Protopterus > Protopterus annectens. Next base: position 440,335,091 of record NC_056727.1, read on the forward strand.
TATTGAGATGGGCCATTTAGGGGGTGAGAGGGGGGTGAAGTTGGCACTGAATCGATCTGCCAGGATATTGGCAATATCCTTCGGATCAGTATATTTAATGCCATTCTGTTTTAGCTCAGAGCAGATCTGAGCATTGCCATTTAGATTCTTGACATAGTTATAGAATGCTTTGTGGTTGTCTTTGGAATCTTTGGCAATTTTATTTTCGTAACTAACTTTGGAGGATTTTATGAGGCATCTCAGTTTCTTACTGAGGCTAGTAAGGCAGTTTTTGGCATCCTGGGATTTTCCTCTTTTCTGCAAAAGTTTCTTCCTTTTGTTGTAAAGTTTGTTTATGGCAGAGGACCACCAGATTGGCTTCCTTTTTTTGGATGAGAGCATTTTGGTTTTATTTGGGATGTCACGATTCATGTATGAGTGGATGTGCTCGTACAGTGCCTTAGTGTAGGATTCAGCAGTTGAACTTTCAGTTCCCGTCTGTATGGGTGTCATGAAGTTTGTCACTTCTAACTTGAGTAGCATGAAGTTGGCTTTGGAGAAGTTTTTTATGGTGGTTTCTTTAGTGGGGGGGTGGGGGTGGGATGTGGATGTTAAGGGTGATTAGCTTATGGTCAGACCTGACTAACGAGGGGATGACCATAGGTATGGAGCATTGATTTCCCATGTTGGTAATGACCAGGTCTAGGATATTGGAGCCCCTGGTGGGACTATGGATTAGTTGATCTAGGGCGTTGGAATTTATGAATTCCAAGAACCGTTGCGCAAAGGTGTTGGGACATGAGTAGTTTTCCCAGTTAATGGCAGGGTAGTTAAAATCACCCAGTATTAGGGTGTTTGGTTCTATCTTAATATTTTCCAGTATGTTTAGAAAGGTGTAGTGAGCATCTTGGGGTATGGTGGGGGATCTGTAGCAAGCTACAATTTGGATTGCAGTCTTACCTAGTGTTAGTTGCACTTGGAGAATTTCAGACACATTGTGTTGGCCAACTAGCCTGGTGATGTGAATATCCTTGGTGAATATTGACACTCCTCCACCTTTAGTGTTTCGGTCCTGGTTTGGTGGCCGAAAAGTGTGGTAAGAGTTGTAGCCTGGTATTGCAGGGTTGCTCTCTGGAGCCTTGAACCAGGTCTCAGTTACTGCACAGATATCGATGTTCTCCATTTTAGGAGTGCCTCGAGAGAGTGCATTTTGAGGTTTAGACTTCTAGCATTGAGTAGCATTACCTTCAGATTTTGCATGCTTGTACCTGTTACGGTAGTGGTTTTGTCCTTTGAAGTTTGCCTAAAAAGGCACTATAGGGGTGGCAAGAGCCTTAGCCAGTAACCTGAATCCCAGGGGCGACAGGTGCAGACCATCTCTGGCAAAGCATCGTGGTCTGTCAGTCATGTCATCCCAGGCAGACAGATACTGGATCCCCTTTGAATGACACCATAAGCTTAGCCAATTGTTGAAGTCAATCATTTTATCCTTATATTGTGGTATCATTCTGGGCGAAGCCAGGATGCTACTCAGGGCTAGGGTCATACCTGCCTGGGCCACATGATCCAAGAGCTCTTCCATGTCTCTTTTCATGTAGTCCAGGGAGGTATGTCTCAAGTCATTCACTCCAACATGGACAATGATAGAGTCATATTTGTACTTGTTGTGGAGTGACTTGAGTGCATGCATTATGTGGCGGATCCTGGCACCCGACAGGCAGCTGACTGTAATTTTATCCTTATTCAACCTGGTGATTGGGACATCAGTGTGCCGGACTATAGAGTCACCTATGACTAAAGTGTTAGGTACATTGTCTTGCCTTAGGGGCTGTTGCTGGGTGGCACACTGGTGTTGTGAACTATGTGACACATTGGTTGTGATTGGTGTTTGTTTGCATTTCAGCTTCAGAGGTCTTTGTTGCTTGGGCAGGTTACAGTTAAGGGCCTCTGCATATGTGGATTTAGTGTTGCTATATGTGGGTGTTGGTGGTGCGGGTTTAGAAGGGCTATGTGTTGCTTGAAGTGTAGTGTAGGTGTTAACCTTCTCCTCTTGACTGTTTAGCACAATCTTGGGTGGAGAGAGCTTTGCTTCCATTTTGGCTATGTAAGTGCATCTCTCACAGGTTGTAGTGTTGGGTGGTAGGAGGAGAGGGTTGTCTGTGTACATGATGCAATTGCTGCATTGCCCCAGTATGCCCAGATTCACCAGGTGGACAGGAGAAATCACCGGAAGCTGACCCTTGGACATGCCTGGTTTGGGGCTTTTTTTTCTTTGTAAAGTATAGGAGCTGTTTCCTTAGCAAGGTACTTTGCAATTATAGGCTGTTTAGTGCCTACTATTAATTTCTCCTTGTTAACAAGGAGAGTTCAGTGTTTGTATGAGTTTAAGGCTTCCTAGTGCTTTCCAGCAGGTATTAGAGAAAGTGTTAGTCACAGGGATGCTTAAAGGTAAGATTGAAAAGAATGCACTCTGCAGTGTGCACTACAGAAGTTAGATGTGAAAGTAGGTAACTTGAGTTTTACCTGTTTAAAAGTTAAGGTTTAGTGGAGAGTTACTATTTTTAAAACAGCAAGATGGATTGAAAGGGGTGGTCACTTTTGTATTTTGGTACTATGAAATACTGTAGGATGGCCAATAAATTTAAATAATTGAAGGGGTGGGATTTCAAAAATGATGATTTTGTGATTACTCACATAAGCCAGTGAAAGTAGAGAGAAATGAGATATATGGTCAGATTAACATAAGAGGCGGGCAACTAGAAAGACAGTGGTATTTAACAAGACAACTTAAATGGGTGGGAGGGCGGCAAAAAATTCTGCCTGACTCAGAACAGAGAGAGCTGTGGTCTCTTTTGAAGTTTTAATATGCTGTTAAAACAGAATGCAAGCAAAACACAAAGTAAAGAAAACATGGAGTCTTACTCTACTCTTAGACTCCGTGCAAGCCATCGTGAATCCGGCCCTTTGTCAAAGTACTTTCTATCATTATGTTATAAATCTTCCAGTACTTCCTTATCATGTTTATATTTTATTTTTTTTTTTATATTTTTCTTTACTTTTCTCACATCATATTTTCCTTAAATATCCACCATTCCGACCAGTTTTTATAAAATGTTCTCATAGTAATTTGGTCTTCCATAACTGTAGTACTAGTCTATTCCCTTCTTCATTCCAAGCTTTCTCACTTATCCTTTTTATCCATTTGCCTACTTTTATATATTCACTGTTTTCCTTTTATCTCTAGCCATATTGAAAGATGATCAGAAAATTGTGTTTTTACAACCTCCCCCTTTCCTATAACTAAACATAGTAAAACTATAAAATAATCTGTTTCAGTTCTATACATACCCCTTTTGTAAGTCCATGAATTTTTGTCCCAAACGTTTTAGCTTTCTACATCTTATAACTTCTAAAATTTTTCTTATATAATTTCCTTTCTCTTAAATCACAGTCTCCCATTATAATATTCGTATTTATCACTACATAGTCTAACATCTGATTAAATAAGCTTTCTCTTTCCTTTGAAATAGTATAAGCATACAGTGTTATAATTCAATCTACTTGTCTTTCAATTTTAAATATACAATAGTTAATCTTCCCATTTTTGCTAAAGTTATATCTAATATCGTTACTGTATTTCTACACCACCTCAGACTTCTGCATGCATTTTCCGGCCTTGATTTTGGCTTTCTCCTCCATTTCTCGCACATCTTCATTATTTCCTCCTCTCTCCATCTGTCTCCCTGTTTCTCTGGGCTGTCGTTGCAACTGGAATGGAAGCAGGAAGTCTTTGTGCAAAATGAGTGCCACTCGCAACAGCGATGAGTAGGGGAAGTTCCCCAATGCCTTGGCCACATTTCTCCAAGTAGTATAATTAACACCTTGGTTCTCCCCTGAAATGAGGCTACTAGCCTAGTAGGACTAACCTAAACAACATAGGATAAACAAATAAATCCTCCTTCCAGAGAGAGAGAGTGCGAGTGAAGCAAAGCCAGTGAGGCTCATGTTTTCTACATAACTTCAGAAAGCTGATATAGCGCATGTGTTGGAAAGGTTAAAATTGACATTTTGACATCATTTTAAAGGCACAAATCAGGAATGTACATTCCCACATTTTATAGCTGTTGATTCTTGCAGTTTTAGTGGTACTTAAACAAGTTTTGCTTATTTTGTTTTCATTTCCCTAGATTTTTGTGCAGTCATTTAACTGACTTCATTAATTACTCTTCCCTTGTGCTAAATTTACTGTTTTTCCTCCATTTTATTATTTATAACTTGGTTACTTTTACGTTTTAGCAAAGCATGTGAGCAGTCTGAGAGGTAGCAGTGATTATTCTGTGAGAGAGGATAAATTGCTGCTAATTCTAGGAAGCTAACATTATTGGCTGGAGCCAAAAGCTGTTTTTTTTATTGGTTTGTTTAAAGTCCTAGCTCAGCTGTATTGCACCGAGCTGTGTTTCATGCAGCACTGTGCAAGCCTGCACTCTAGCTGCAGGCACATTGATTTGAGTTTCCTATAGCAAGCTTATCAGAACTATACCTATTAGGAAGCTGTGCTGAATAAGAGCTCTCTTATTTAGGTAATATACAACCTCAAAGCTACAGTCTGTTTATTTAGGACAGAGTTACTGTGAGCTGTCTCTATCTTGATAGAGAATATCCAGTAGTTAACCACTGTACTGCAGACACATTTGGCACGTGGTCTTTACTGATAAGAATTAGGGAACAGAAATTTGAATTGTTTGTACTCATAAGGATTTGTTAATGTCCAGTAAACCAAATGTGACACAAATTGTCTTGTATCTCTACTTTTCTACACTCTTGACTAAATGGAAGGTCAGACAACATGTCATTTGCTATCCTGCTAGCATTTGCTACACTGCCTGATTCTAAAGGACAATGAACTACTAACACATCACAAACTACCTGTGAAAGATGTAAATGTCTAAGATGGAGGCACTACACTCAAGTCTGAACACCAGACACCACCCAGATGAGTGGGAAAATGTGATCCTTGTCTTGGCCTTCAGTGTCTAACAAGACTTGGGTCTCTGCAGAAAAAAAAAACACAGCACATATTGCCACATCCTAAACAGTCACACACACATTCAAAAAAAAAAATCCCTGAACCAAATATGGTTAAATGCCTTTCATAAAAATGTAGTTGTAAGTGCTGACTCCATAACAAAACAGACTCTACTTACAAGACTGGATAAAAATAGGGTAGTGGGTTGCCTTTCAGTTATTAAGACCTCAGATGTGTCTAGGGCCCTCAAGATAAGTGACCTGCTGATGGTCCATGTTGGTGTGAATGACCTTGCAAGCAAAACCCTAAGGGATATGCAGAGACATTTCTGAGTTCTGCGCATATGTCACAAATGCAGGAAAGACTCGTATTGAGTAGAATCATTGCCAAGAATGATGCAGAGGGTCAAGGTAAAGATGGTTTTCATCAATTTTGTTGTCAGTGGGGGGGGGGGGTGCAGTATGTGTGTGCAGCATGGAATGAACTGCTCCACAGCCCTATTTACTTTGCCAAGAACATCATGTGCCTCTCATTCTAGGGCTTCTACATACTGGCTAAAACCTTTGCTGTACCATAGTGCCTTTTGGGGCGGAGTACACTTAATAGATCATCCGACCTAAAAAGCAGAACAAAGCACCCAACAATATCACTGTGGAGCTACTCAATGCTATCAGTCTTAAGTAACAGATTTTCTGACCTTGAAGCTTTCTATCATTTGGAGCACATTCATGTGGGTATTACTGAAGTCTGGTTTAAAAGTATAGTAAGAACCATCTCTGTAGCAGGGTTTTGTGTCTACCATGCCTTTAGATCTAATGGGACTGTGGAATATCCATATTTAAGATTATATTACCCCAAGGCAGATTCTTATTGAGATTCAGCTTGCTCATGATAAAACCAAAATCTCAGATCATAGCATGCCACAAGACCCCTTCCCCAAAAAAGATTTCTGAAAACCATGCCCTTTTTTCAATCAGTAAACATCCAATACACATTGCTACCATCTTTGTAGGCTATGCCTAAAAATTCCTTGATTTCATAAACGAAAATTTCTTGGATCAAGTAGGGCCTGCTAGAGGACAAAATGGTGATATTCATAGTTGCAATATTAATCCTTGGGACTTCATGCTGTGCAGAAGTCTGTGACTGGGCCAGTTGTCAAAGTATTTGCACCATCCCAAGCTGACTGATGCTCAATGGTCAGCATCTGGATGTCAGGCTATGAGAAGGATGTCTGTCGGCACCATCTTCAGTTCTTTCTAGCCATGCAGTCAGATGCAGATCCCATGTGTTTTATACACTTGTAGTACATTGGTTGCCTCATGTTTTCAGTTCCTGTTTTTCCAGACAGATAAATATCCCAATGGGGAAATTTCTTCTCTAATGTTCAAAAAAAGTTAATAAATGTTTGATGCCCTTCTATTCACTTGCTGCAGTGTTCTTAACCTGAGGGATCCTCCACCACAAAGCGACCCATTGTCAGCTAGTATGCAGAAGTCTTATATTACTCAATGGTATATGATATGTTGCATGTAGGCTATAAAAGTGATGTACGCATGTACTGTCCTCAGAACGTTTCTTCCACCAGTCAGAACACCATTCTGACCATCGGTCTGATCGTTTCAGTGATTGCGACTTCAGCCTTTTTCAGATAAGTGCCCCTTTGGAAAAAGTTTTTCCTCTTGCTACTGTTTTGGTTATGTCACCCAAGAAGGGTAAGTGCCAGTGTGGAAGACAAATTCCACATAAGGACAGTCACCTACAGTGCCTCTTTTGTCTAGACCCTAAGCAGGACCATAAATCTTGTAGTATTTGCCAGTCCTTCCTTAGAAGATCTTTAGAAGCAGACTCTGTTCTCTTGATATCTGTTTAGAGACCCAACGGCTTAAATTACTAGCTAAGCATATGGAAGGTACCTTGGGGTCTGACACTGAGCCGGTGAAGCACAAGGCCAAGAAACATCAGCCTGCTGCTTCAGCTGCACCTCCACCATCAGACATCCCAAGGTATTATTCATACTGGAGGTACATCTGACTTCAGCCATAGATTCACAGGCCGAGCCCAGTTCTGAGACCACCTTGACTTCAGCCACCAGCATGACTTTAGAGGTAGAACAGTCATCCAATCAGGATATCATGGGGGAACCTGGGCTCGAATTTACTGAGGGCCCTAGGGGGTTACCACAAACTCTAGTTACAGAAGAAATTGAGTCAGACACCTTTGAACGTAGGCCTTCGTCTGGTCCTCCAGTATTGCATAAAATTGTTTCCCCTGCCAAGAAAAAACAAAAAAAAGAAGCATGTATCCCCTGCCAAAGAGGCCCATGTAGATTGGCAGGCCTTTTCCTAGAGTTTGTTTCAGGCCTTCATGGCACTCGAGCCACCTTCCACTCAGCCTGCTCCTACTCCTACTCCCCTTACTTCTCAGAAAAGGATTAGGAAGAATGACTTCACATATGAATTTTCCTCTGATGAAGAAGAATCCTTGGATTATTTTACACAAATTCCCTCACCTCAGGAATATGTTTCCCCTGAAAAGGAGGCAGTCGGTGCTGATTCCCTTATGGAAGAGATTTCATTTGGTGAAACTCTCCTGAAAATGGGAGAACACTTTGTGTGACACCTCCCAAATTTCTGATGTTCAAAAAAGATGTATTAACTTCTACAAGTTGATTTCCTTAGCCTCTCTGCAGTTCCACCAGTGCATCCTGCATTTGTTAATGCCTTTCATAATACTTCCTAAATCTCAGCCTCCCAGTCTCCAGCTCCCAAGAAGGCAGACTGCTTCTACAAGGTTCCTGAAGATCATAAATTATTCTTTAAGTATCCTGCTGCAGTCCCAGCAGTCATTTCTGTAGCTACAGATAAACATAGAATTCTTCCTTCTACCTCAGTTCTCCCATCAGATAAAGAAAGTAGGACCCTTGAAAGACTTGGGGGGGGGGGGGGGCATACACTTCAGCCTCTTTGGCTTTCAGGGCCATCAACTATCAGACTCATATGACCAAGTACTCCTTAAAGCTTTTGTCTTAGTCATCAAGTGCCATTTCAGATCTAAATTCTGAAGGAAAAACCTTGACTGTCTCTATCTTGGGAGCTTTCTCCCAAGTGGCAAGACACTCCATCAAATGCAGTTGTGATGGTGCAGAGGCTTGTGCCAGGGCAGCTGCTACTAGTTCAGTCGTTATAAGATTTTCCTGGCTTTGGTCACAGCACCTCCAGAATGAGTTCATATCTAAATTAATGGATGCACCATTAGACAATTCAGCCTTATTTGGTCTGGCAGCAGCTTCTCTCTTGAAGTCCCTACAGGAAAAAAACTAAGAAACACAAGGAGTTGAAACACAAATTTGGTTCTCCTGTACTCAGGTTTCATAGGAATTTCCCGTCTAAACCTGATTTCTTCCACAGCCATACTTAGCACTCATCCAGTAAGACCTCCAGAGGAGGCAAGAGACAACAGAGGACTGGGGGTTCACAGGCACCTTCACAACAAAAGCAGTCCTTTCCTGACAGAGCAGGGAGTCTATGACTACCCAGCAGATGTCTCCCTTTCCCCTTTTTCTCTTCACCTTTCAGACGATCACAGGGTCTGGGAAAGCATTACCCAAGACTCCTGGGTTCTTTTCATAATCAAAAAAGGATATTTCATGGTTTGGCATGCCACTCTCACCTTCAGGGCATCCCCCCCCCCGCCCCCCGAGACCAGCTGCTCCTCTTCCTTTGGGAGCTTTGGCAACAGGGCTCCATTTAAAGGAATGTTCTTCGTGTTTCACTGTTGCAGTCATTACATTTGGGTAATCTGCTGGCAGGTTGCCCTCAGTCGGCCTGATTAACAAAGTCTTGGGTCCTGCATTGGTTGCTGTCCCTTTTTTCATGACGTCAGGTCACCAGGGGTATAAAACATGCAGCCGATGCCATTACATGAGTCTTTCTTGCTGTGCAGTGCCCGAAGCAGAAGCAGTTCGCAAGTGTCGGTCAGCCGACTCCTGAAATTTTTATTTTCAAGTTTCAGAACCGAAGTCTTCAACTTAAAGCTAAGTACCCCATTGGGGAAACTTTTTCTTGCTCCTTACCAATGTCAGTAAAAGTTAATAATTACATTACTCGTGGAAAGCAAATACCTCATAAAGATTTTCATTCGTACTATATTCCTTGCCTAGGCACTGACCACGATGTACCTTGCTGTCAGTTTTGTGCTTTATTTAATCAGCGCACTATCCGTCGTCCATGCTGTTTTGCCTCTAAATATTTTGGTTCTTGGTTTAATTATCCAGAAATGTCATCAGTTAGCCATCAGACTACTGGAATTCTGAAAAAACGCAAAGATAAAGACAGAGACAGGCCGGCGAAGTCCAAAACTGCCGACGATGCTTCTCCTAAGCCAGTCGCCAGTTCGCCAGTACTCAGTGAGGCACTTTCACAGCCCCTGATACCCGCTACTTCTGATTCACAGGCTTCTACTGAGACGCATTCGGAGTCCGGTATGCCGTGAGATGCTTCACCTATGTAACCCACGGATGTCTCTACCTTGGATGGGTCCGGAGCCGCTGTGCAGGCACCGGCTTCTAAGGGTGTATTCAGGCCTGCATACTTGCATATTAAATCAACACCGCCTTCATTACTAAGGCCTAAATCTCGATCCATGTCTAAAAAACCGACGCCCAGGCCACATGTTCAGGCCCCTATGCCTAAAAAACAAATGATAAAAATGGCTGAGGATCTAATTACTCTAATCAGGGTTAGTCAACCCCCCCCCCCCCCCAGAGGCCTAGGCCTGAGCTTGATTATGAATCTTCTGATCAGGATTCTGTTTCTTCTGTCTCTTCTAATGACCTGGATTTGTCCATATCTACTTATGAGGATTCTGATGCAGATGATTCAATTCCCTCTGCTTCCCCTCCTGAGGATTTTTCTTTTGGGGAAACTTTACATACTTTAAGGGAGCATTTCCACTGGGAAAGCCAGGAATTTTCTGATTCAAAAAAGAGGCTTAGGGATTTCCTTCTTCTACCTCAGCATAGGCCTTTGGCTATACCTCCTGTTCTAGACATTGTTGATGATGTGTTCTCGGAATCCAGTTTGGCCCCAGATTCCCTGCCTCCGGCTCCTAGTAAACCTGATAGATACTACAGGGTTCCTGAGTCCCACAAGTTCCTTTTCAAAAATCCTGTTGCAGATCCAGAAACCATTTCTCAGGGACCCAAGGGCATTAAGGCTTCAACTGCTAAAAATCCTACCCCTTCTGATAGAGACTCCAGGGTGCTGGATAGATGGGGTAAAAAGGTTTATACTTCTGCAACCTTGGCAATCAGAGCGTTAAACTGTCAATTTCATATGTTAACATATCAACAGCATATTATTGGACTGCATAAACAGAAATGATCTTGATTCCTGACTGTGTGGAAAATAAAGAGTTATAGGATTTGCTGCATTCTGCTGAACAAGTTGGAAAACATACTTTGCAGTGTGGTTTTGATTCTATAGAGGCCTCCTGCAGGGCTGCTGTTACTGGGTCTGTTCTTAGAAGGCATGCTTGGCTTAAGGAGCAATCTTTGCCTGATCATGTTAAAGCTAAATTGTTGGATGCTCCTTTAAATCAGGACCACCTGTTTGGCAATAAGGCTGAAGAAGTTCTAAAAAAGATGAAAGATAAAGCTAAATCTATGCAAACTGTTAAAGATTTCTTCCAAGTGCAACCTCCAAGATTTAGTAGGCTCTGGCCTACTAAGAACTGGTCCTTTCCAGCCCCTTCCAGATCCTCTCAAGCCAAACCCAGACACAGCAAAAACCCCAGGTTTCAGTCCCAGGGGACTTTCAGAACTAAGCAGTGGGGGGCCTCCACTTCCAAATCTGGAAATAACAAGACACCCCCTTATAGTAAACAATCTCAATGACTTCCTTTTATAATTACCAAGCACTTATCTTTTATCCGCCCCTTTGGGGGGAAAGATTGCTCTTCATGCAAAGAACTGGGAGCTCATAACCCAGGACAAATGGGTTTTAAATATAGTGTCCCAGGGATCCAGATTTCATTTCCACACATTGCCAACTCCAAACGGGTGGCCAGACCTGCCCCCAAATCAGTGATCAGAGGCTCAATAACAAGTACTTTCCCTCTTAAGCATGGAGGCTATTCAACTGGTATGAGAAGAGGAAAAGGGACAAGGTTTCTATTCCAGGCTTTTTTTGGTACCCAGAAAAGACAAAGCATGGCGTCCAATCCAGGCCCTGTCTACTTTAAACACCTTTCTGAAGATTCCAAAATTCAAGATGCTGACTCTTCACCAGTTACTTCCTATGCTAGGCAAAGATGCCTGGTTGGCAACTCTAGATTTAAAAGAAGCATACCTGCACATCCCAATCAGGGAATCTTGCAGAAGATGCCTACGCCTCAAAGCAGGCTACTACTACTAAGCAGTTCTGTGCACTGCCCTTTGGCTTGTTTACTGCACCCAGAGTATTCACAAAGTGCCTGGCTCCAGTTATTGCATTTTGCAGGCAAAGAAATATGCAAATATATCCATACCTGGACGATTGTCTAATTCAGGCAGAAAACCAGGGCATACTTCTAAATCATCTGGCGTTTGTAAAAAGGGTTCTAACTTGTCTGGGGTACACCATAAATGAAAGAAATCAAAACTGTTACCCTGTCAACAGATTACATTCCTGGGTGCAAGCTTGAATACAACTGCCCAGATGGCTTTCCTCATGCCAGAGAAGCAAATTCATGCAAGACAAATACTGCAAGCCTTGGGGTTCATGGCCTCCTGCATTCTTCTAATTCCATATGCAAGACTGCATATGAGGAAACTACAGTGGTATCTAAAAAGTTTATGGAGTCAACATTGTCACAGCCTGGAAACAATGATTCCTATCATACCTTGCCTACGCCTGGAATTCTTATGGTGGGCAGAGGCCTGCCACCAAAACAAGGGACTGCCATTCACGCTACCCCCTGCCTCCCAAACCCTAACTACAGACGCATCAGACTATGCATGGGGAGCTCACCTGGCAGGGAGATGCATTCAGGGCAAATGGAACCCAAATCAAATGCACCTGTATATCAGTCAAAAAGAAATGTTAGCTATACAGAATGCTCTGATAGCCTTCAAGGGCTACATTCTTCCAGGGCAACTACTGGTAAAGATGGACAACACCACTGTTATGTGGTACATAAACAAGCAGGGGGGTACACATTCCTTCCCCGACTGCAGACTAGCCATGGCATTGTGGAACACAGCCTTGAGCTACCAAGTGCATCTACAAGCTCAATTCTTGCTAGGAAAATTGAATACACTAGCAGACGGACTAAGCAGAAACCTCATGCACCCACACGAGTGGAAAATGGAACCTGGATTTTCAACATGTTGACAAGCGAATGGGGGAGCCCAGACTTAGATCTATTTGCCACCCCTCAGAACAAAGTGGATGATCTGTCCTTCAGCTGGAAAAACCTATCAGTCTACGCCTTTCCCCCTCTGCCTCTGCTCTCCAAAGTTCTACTAAAAATCAAACAGGACAAACCAAGGATGATTTTGATTGCTCCAGACTGGCCACGCCAACACTGGTACCCTCTCCTGTGCAGTGTGTCGCAAATATCTCCATGGCACCTGCCTCAGACCCCATCCCTGCTGTCTCAGCAGGAGAACCAAATTCTCCACCCTCATCTTCCAACATTGAACCTTGCAGCCTGGCTAATCACTTAAATTCACTCATATCATCCCTCAGCAAGCCTGTGATGGATGTCATCTTGGAAAAAAGGAGACCTAGTACTAGGCAATCTTATGCTGACAAGTGGAAGAGATTCTGTGCCTGGAACCAATCTTTAGGGATGAGCACAGCAGCGCCCAATTTACCTCAGATTTTGCAATACTTAACTGAGATGCTTCAAAAGGGCCTGTCTTTTTCCTCCATTAAAATCCACTCCTCAGCTATTTCAGCTTATTATAACACAGAAAGTACAGTTGTGTACACTTACCATAAATGTAAATGTTCGAGTGTATTCACTGTTGCAGTCATTACATTTGGGTAATCTGCTGGCAAGTTGCCCTCAGTCGGCCTGAATAACAAAGTCTTGGGTCCATGCGTCGGTTGCTGTCTCCTCTTCCATGACGTCAAGTCATCAGGGGTATAAAACATGCAACCGACGCCATTTTATTCAGTTTTTCTTGCCCCAGATGTCAGGTGCCCCCCAAATGGGGAGCAAATATATATATATATATATATATATATATATATATATATATATATATATATAAATAAACAGTAAATATATATAAATGCACTTCCAGAAACATAAACTTTACCTTCATCTAAAAGCAAATACACAACAAAGGCTTTTGAGTATAGTGAAGGAAAGAAAAGGTATGGAAAGGGGGATAGTGGGTGGGTAACCCGGACTGCAACAGTGAATATACTCGAACATCTACATTTATGGTAAGTGTACACAACTGTACTATGTTCTTTGTGTTTCACTGTTGCAGTCATTACATTTGGGTAGACAATGGATGGGAGGATGGAACTAAACAGCATTAGGAGCGGCTATAAGGCCCTGCAGAACTGCAGTGGCAAAGCCTGCCCTGGATTTGGAGAAGAGAAGCAAATGATAATGCTTTGTGAAGGTATGAACAGAGCTCCAAGTAGCAGCTTCTAGAATGTCTTTGGTTGGAACCCCTCTGAGAAAAGCTGCTGAAGTAGAGGCAGCCCTGGTGGAATGTGATTTGATCCCCTTGGGCACAGGTTTACCATGGTGCAAGTAGCAGAACCGAATGCAGTGGCTTATCCACTTAGAAATAGTCTGCTTTGATATAGCCTTCCCCTCTGACCCTGCAGCAAATGCTACCAGTAATTGCTCAGACTTTTAGAGATTTGGTCCTGTTTAAGTAGAATCTTAGTTGTCTGTGTACATCCAATGAATGTAGAATCCGCTCACCCTTGTTCTGCGGAGTTGGGTAGAATGTTGGCAGGTAAATGGTCTGGTTAAGAGCCACACTGCATACCACCTTAGGCATAAAAGAAGGATTGGTCCTGAGGGACACCCTGTCCGGGTAAAATGTAATAAAAGGCTCCACTGCCATGAGAGCCTGTAGTTCTGAAACCCTTCTTGCTGAAGTGACTGCAAAGAGAAAAGCTGTTTTCCAAGATAGAAATTTTATATCCGCAGTAGCTGCTGGTTCAAAAGGAGGCAGGATGAGTTTTTCCAGCACAAAATTGAGGTCCCATGCAGGAGTTGGTTATCTTCTGGGAGGCTTTACATTTTTGGCCCCTCTAAGATACTGTTTAAGCAGAGGATTAGAAAAGAGGGGAGGCTCTGTGTTGTAATGAGCTGAGATGGCAGAGGCATGGATTTTTATTGAAGGAAAAAGATAGGCCCTTGTCAAGCATCTCAGTCAAATATTGTAAAATCTGAGGAATATTGGGCTTTGCTGTGTCTGTTCCTTGTGCTTGGTTCCAAGCACAGAATCTCTTCCATTTATCAGCATAAGATTTTCTAGTACTAGGCCTTCTGGCTTCCAAAATGACATCCATCACCGGTTTACTGAGAGGTGTGGTTTGAATAATTAATTGATTAGCCATGCTGCAAGATTCAGACTTTGGAGCCGAGTGTGCAGAAATTGATTGTTCTGCTGAGACAGTAGATGAGGTATTTGAGGCAAGTACCATGGAGGAAGCTGAGACATATTCCTTAGAAGTGGGTACCAGTGCTGGTGAGTCCAGTCTGGAGCAACTAGGATAATTTTTGGTTTTTCCTGTCTGACTTTTAGTAAGACCTTGGAGAGTAGAGGCAGAGGGGGAAAGGCATAGACTGATAGGTTTTCCAGCTGAAGGATAGGGCATCCACTTTCCATGCTTTTTTGTGATGAGTTCTTGTGCAGAATTTGTCCAACTGATAATTTTGGGGAGAGGCAAATAGATCTATGTCTGGGCTCCCCCATTTCTGTGCTAATATGCTGAAGATTTGTGGATCCAGTTTCCATTCGTGCGGGTCCATAGGATTTCTGCTTAGGTCGTCTGCCAGAGTATTTTGCTTTCCTGGCAGGAATTGAGCTTGAAGATGTATTTGATAAGTCAAGGATGTGTTCCACAAGGCCATGGCTAGTCTGCAAAGGGGGTAGGAATGTGTACCCCCCTGCTTGTTCATGTACCACATAACTGTGGTGTTGTCCATCTTTATCAGTAGTTGTCCTGGATGAAGGAAGTCCTTGAAGGCTGTCAGAGCATTCTGAACAGCTAGCATCTCTTTCTGGTTGATATGCATATGCATTTGGTTTGGGCTGCATTTGCCCTGAATGCATCTCCCTGCCAGGTGTGCCCCCCAAGCATAGTCTGATGCGTCTGTAGTTAGGGTTTGGATGGCAGGGGGTAGAGTGAATGACATTCCCTAGTTTTGGTGACATGTCTCTGTCCACCAAAGAAACTCCTGTTGTAGGCAGGGAATGAAAGGAATCATTGTTTCCAGACTGACAATGTTAACTCCATAAACATTTTAGGTACCATTGAAGTTTCCTCATATGCAGTCTCGCATATGGAATTAGTAGAATGCAGGATGCCATAAACCCCAAAGCCTGCAGAATTTGTCTTGTAGATAACTGGCTTTTTGTTGCCATTTGTTTGAAGTATGTTGTCAGTTGCCTTTGTTTGTCTGGCATGAGGTAAGCCATGTGGGCCGTTGTATTCAAGCTTGCACCCAGGAATGTAATTATTTGAGAGGGTACCAGTTGTGATTTCTTTTCATTTATGGTATACCCTAGGCATGCTAGAAGCCTTTTTACAAATGCCAGATGTTGAAGAAGAGTGTCCTTGTCCTCTGTTTGAATGAGACAGTCGTCCAGATAAGGATAAATTTGAATATTTTATTTGTCTGCAGAATGCAATTACTGGTGCCAGGCACTTTGTAAAGACCCTGGGCACAGTAGATAAGCCAAAGGGCAGTGCAGAGAATTGGTAATGCAAAAAACCTGCTTTGAAGCAGAGGTATCTTCTGCATGATTCCCTTATTGGGATATGCAGGTATGCCTCTTTTAAGTCTAGAGTTACTAACCAAGCATTCCTGCCTAGCATAGGCAGTAGCTGTTGTAAAGTCAGCATTTTGAATTTTGGAATGTCCATGAACGTGTTCAAAATCGATAAGTCCAGTATTGGACACCAAGAATTGTCTTTTCTGGGTACCAGGAAAAGTCTTGAATAAAAACCTTGTCCTTTTTCTTTTCTGGTACCAGTTGAATAGCCCCCATATCCATGAGGGACACGACTTGTTTCTGGGCTTCTGCCCACTGGTTTTGTGGCAGATCCGACCATCCGTTTGGAATTGGCAAAGTATGGAAATGAAATCTGTACCCCTGGGATACTATGTTTAATACCCACTTGTCCTGGGTAATTAACTTCCAATTTAGAGCATGAAGTGCTAGTTTTCCCTCCAAGGGGGCTGCCAAAAGATAAGTGCTTGCTGATGATAGAGGAAAGTCATTGAGACTGCTTACTGTAGGGTTGTGCTTTGTTTCCTCCAGATTTGAAGGTGGAGGCACCCCATTGCTTTGACCTGTAAGAATCCTGTGACTGGTATCTGGAGCCTTTTGAGCACCTGGATTTGCCTTGAGTGGCTCTGTTGGACACAGGAAAGGACCAATTTTTAGTAGGACATTGTCTACTGAACCTGGGTGGCTGCACTTGCAAGAAATCTTTTACAGTTTGCATATATTTAGCTTTGTCTTCGATTTTCTTTAAAACCTCTTCTGCCTTATTACCAGAGTATCATGCTGCAAAGGGGCATCCAACAATTTAACTTTAACATGATCAGGCAGATTTTGCTCCTTGAGCCAGGAATGCCTTTTAATCACAGATCCAGTAATGGTGGCCCTACAAGAGGCCTCCAAGGAATCAAAACCACATTGCAAAGTATGCTTTCCAACCTGTTCTGCTGAATGCAATAATTCCTGCAACTCTTTATTTTCCACACAATCAGAAATCAACATCATTTTCTGTTTCAGTAAGCCCATAAAATGCTGTTGATATTTAAGCATATGAAACTGGCAGTTTAAGGCCCTGATTGCCAAGGTTGCAGATGTATAAACCTTCTTTCCCCATCTATCCAGCGCCCTGGAATCTCTATCAGAGGGGGTAGGATTTTTGGCTGTAGAGGCCTTTTCACCCTTGGGACCCTGAGAAATAGTCTCAGGCTCAGCAGCAGGATTTTTGAATAGAAATTTGTGGGAGTCAGGAACCCTGTAATATCTGTCTGGCTTACTAGGAGCTGGAGGCAGGGAATCAGGAGCCATGCTTGATTCCAAAAACACATCATCAACAATGTCTAATGCAGGAGGTATTGCCAAAGGTCTATGCTGATGAAGAAGAAGGAAGTCCCTAAGCCTCTTTTTTGATTCAGAGAAGTCCTGACTCTCCCAGTGAAAATGTTCCCTTAAAGTATGCAAGGCTTCTCCAAAAGAGTAATCCTCAGGAGATGTAGATGGGATGGATTCCTCTGCATCAGAATCCTCATAGGATGGAATAGAAAATTTCTGATCAGAAGAGGAATCAGAAGAAATGGAAACCTGATCTGAAGATTCATAATCAGTGCCTTGCCTAGGCCTCTTAGCAGGGGAGGGTTGGGAACCCCTGATCAAGGTAATTAAATCCTCAGCCATTTTGATCATCTGTTTTTAGGCATAGGGGCCTGAGCACGTGGCTCATGCATCAGTTTTTTAGACATAGAAGATGTTTTTGACCTCGTTTTTGTTGCTGGCATCGGTTTAATATAAAAATGTTGAGGCCTAAAAACACCCGCAGAAGCCGGTGCCTGCTCAGCGGCTCCGGACCCATCCAAGGGAGAGACATCCACGGGTTCAATACTCTGAGAATCTCGTGGCATACCGGACTCCGAATGGGTCTCAGTAGAGGCCTGCGACTCAAAAGTAGCGGGTATCAGGGGCTACGAAAGCGCCTCACTGAGTACCGATGAACCGGCGACTGGCTTAAGAGAAGCTTCATCATCAGTTTTGGACCTCGATGGTCTGTCTTTCTTTGCGTTTTTTGTGAACTCCGGTAGTCGGATTGCTAACTGATGACATTTCAGGATAATTAAATCTTGAACCAAAATATTTAGAAGCAAAAATATACCGACGCTTAATAGTGCGTTGGTTAAATCTAGTACAAAACCGACAGCAAGGCACATTGTGATCTGAGCCTAGGCAAGGAATACAGTACAAATGAAAATCCTTATGAGGTATTTGCTTCCAAGTAATGCAATTATTAACTTTTACTGACATCGGAAAGGAGCAAGAAAAAGTTTCCCCAATGGGGTACTTACTTTAGTTTGAAGATCTTGTTTCTGAAACTCGAATACAAAAATTTCAGGAGTCGGCCGACCGGCACTTGCAAACTGCTTCTGCTTCGGGCACTGCGCAGCAAGAAAGACTGAATAAAATGGCATCAGCTGCATGTTTTATATGCCTGATGACCTGACGTCATGGAAGAGGAGACAGCAACTGACGCAGGACCCAAGACTTTGTTATTCAGGCCGACTGAAGGCTACCTGCCAGCAGATTACCCAAATGTAATGACTGCAACAGTGAAACATGAAGAACATCCACCCCTCTTCTCTCATCCCCTGCTCAAGCAGTATGTCAGAGGGGCAAAAAACTTGAGACCACCCAGGAGAGCTCCTTCCCCTGCCTGGGACCTTAACTTTGTTTTGGAGAAACTCACTCTACCGCCTTTCGAGCCAGCTGCTACTGCAGACTTAAAATTTCTTTCTTGGAAAACAGCCTTCCTTTTAGCAATCACTTCAGCTAGAAGGATATCTGAATTATGGCAGTGAAGCTTTCATCATCTTTCATGCGGACAGGGTATCTCTCAGGACCAATCCATCCTTCATGCCCAAGGTGGTTTCCAGTGTGGCACTTAATCAGTCCATTCATTTGCCAACCTTATTTCCCAATCCACAAAATAAAGGGGGAACGGATTCTGCATTCCTTGGATGAGCACAGGCAACTTAGATTCTACTTGGACAGGACTAAATCTCGAAGAAAATCTGAACAATTGCTGGTAGCATTTGCTGCAGGGCCAGAGGGAAAGGCTATTTCAAAACAAACCATTTCCAAATGGATAAACCATTGCATTCATTTCTGCTATAAGCACCATGGAAAATCTATCCCCCAGGGGATCAGATCTCACTCCACCAGGGCTGCATCTACTTTTGCAGCCTTTCTCAGAGGTGTTCCTACCAGGGATATCCTAGAAGCTGCTACCTGGAGTTCTGTACATATTTTCACCAAGCATTATCATTTACCAATTTTCTCTAAATCCAGAGCTGGCTTTGCTACTGCTGTCTTGCAGGGCCTTATAGCTGGCCCTAATGCTGTATAAACTCCTCCTCCCAACCATAGCTTTGGGAATCTACCCAAATATAATGATTGCAAAAGTGAAACACAAAGAACATAGTACAGTTGTGTACACTTACCATAAATGTGGATGTTTGAGTGTATTCACTATTGCAGTCCTGGTTACCCTCCCTCCAGCCCCCTAGTTTTTTTCTGGCTATACCTCTACTTTCCTTTACTATGCTTAAAAGCCTTTTTGGTGTATTTGCTTTTGGTTGGAGGTGTACTTTTGTGTTTTTTGTGTTTATTTGCTCCCCATTAGGGGGGCACCTGACATCTGGGGCAAGAAAAACTGATGTAATAGCGTCGGCTGCATGTTTTACACCCCTGGTACCTGACATCATGGAAGAAGGGACAGCAACCGATGCAGGACCCAAGACTTTGTTAATCAGGCCGACTGAGGGCAACCTGCCAACAGATTACCCAAATGTAATGACTGCAACAGTAAATACACTCGAACATCTACATTTATGGTAAGTGTACACAACTATACTTTCCTCTTACTTCAAGAGGAAAAGGCTATTATTCAAGAATGTTCTGTGTGCCCAGAAAGGATGGCCCCTGGAGACCAATCCTGAACTTATCGCAGCTCAACACCTTCTTAAAGGTTCCTTCCTTCAGAAAGTTGACACTTCAAACTCTGTTCCCTCTTTTACTTCTGCAGGGATATATGGTATCCCTAGACATAAAATATGCTTACCTTCACATCCCCATTAACTCCATGTTCAGGAAATGTCTATGTTTTTGTGTGGATTCATGGCATTTTCAGTTCTCTGCCTTGACTTTTTGTCTTTCTACAGCCTTGAGAGTGTTCACAAAATGCCTGGCTCCAGTGATTGCATATTGCAGGCTTTTAGGTCTCTAAATTTTCCCATACCTGGATGACCTGCTTTTATAGGCTTCATCTCCTCACACTCTACAACAAAATCTAGAGAACATTTCCCTCCTTGGAAAACTGGGATGCACCATCAACTTAGGGTCAGTCTTCACCCCTTCAGAGGACCATATTTTCCTGGGTTGTTGAATCCAGACAGCCATAATAAGAGTATCACCTCCACCTCAAAAGGTGCAGGACCTTTCATCCTTTTTTCACTCCCTTCTCCCCTTGAATCACATCACAGCTAGGGAGATGTTCTTCGTGTTTCACTGATGCAGTCATCACATTTGGGTTATTCTGCCAGGGGTAGCCCTCTGCCAGCCCAAATACCAGAGGTTTAGTATTTCTGCGCTGGTTGCTATCACTTCAGGACTGATGTCAGGTTGTCAGTGGTATAAAAACAGGCAGCCAACGCCATTACACCAGTCTTTCTTGCCAAGGAGCTCGAAGCAGAAGCAGTTTGCACGAGTGCCGGTCGGCCGCTACCTGAGTTTTCATTTCCAAATTGAAGTTGAAGTCTTCTAAAGCTAAGTACCCCATTGGGGATCCTCTTTTCTTGCTCTAACTGACATCAGAAAAATTAACAATTGTCCCGCCTGTGGAAAGCAAATACCACACCAAGACTTCCATTCTTACTGCATCACCTGTTTCCAGACCACGACGTCCCCTGCTGTCGCTTTTGTGCTTTGTTCAAAGCCAGAACTTTATGTCGTCGGGCCCTTATTGTAGCTAGATATTTTCGCTCTCAGTCCTCGAATTCTGATATGGCTTTGGTAAGCCATCTGACTAACAATCTTCTGAAAAAACATAAGGATAAAGACAGAGACAGACTGCACAGGTCCAAAACTGCCAACAACGCTTCCGTTAAGCTAGTTGTCAGTTCTCCGGTCCTCAGTGAGGCGCTTTCACAGCCCCTAATGCCCACTTCTGTGGATTTGCAGGCTGCTACCAAGACCCTTTCAGAGTCCGGTATGCCACGAGACTCTTCTTCGACTAAGTATCTAGCAGATGTCTCTACCTTAGATGGGTCCAGAGCCATTGAGCAGGCACCAGCTTCCAAGGAAGTACTTTGCACTACCGATACTTGACACAGACAGATGACTTTTTTCGTGTCTTCAGTTCTTTTGAAAAATACAGAGTTTTAAAGGCCCAGGCAATGAACCACACCCAGAAAAAATTATGACCCAAGCTCAGGCACCTGCTTCCTTGCCTCAGTCTCAAATGCTTAAAATGGCGGAAGACATTATAATGCTTATTAGGGGAGGCCAGGCTACCCCTTCCAAAAGAAAGACTTGCCCCCAATAGTTTTATCTGAACAGGAGTCCGATGACTCTGATGCATCTAAATATAAAGATATGCAACCCCTCTCTGCTTATGAGGATTCTTATGCAGAGGAATCCATCCCTTCAGCCTCTCCACCCGAGGACTTTTCCTTTGGGTAAACCCTACATACTTTAAGGGAGCATTTCCAATGGGAATGTCAGGACTATCCTCAGTCAAAAAAGAGTCTCAGGGAATTATCAGATCTACCACATCACAGATCTCTGGCCATTCCTCCTGTCCTGGATGTTGTGGATGATGTTTTTATGGAATCCAGTCTGACTCCTGACACCCTCCCTCCTGCTCCCAGGAAATCTGACAGGTATTATAGAGTCCCTGACTCTCAGAAATTTCTTTTTAAAAATCCTACTGCTGACTCCGAGGTCATCTCTCAAGGACCTAAAGGAATCAAAGCCACTTCAGCTAAGAATCCCACCCCCTCAGATAGGGATTCCCGAGCATTAGACAGATGGGGTAAAAAAGTATACACCTCTGCTAATCTTGCTGTTAGAGCAATAAATTGTCATTTCCACATGCTGAAATATCAGTAACATACCATGGAACTCCTCAAACAAAAATATCTACTTTTCCAGCTTGTGCAGAAAATAAAGAGTTACAAAAGTTAATGCATTCTGCAAGTCAAGTAACTAAGCACACCTTATTATTGGATGCACCATTGAACAAAGACAACTTATTTGGCACCAAGGCAAAAGAGGTCTTAAAAAAGTTGGAAGAAAAAGCTAAATCTATGCAGATAGTTAGACAACTTATAGGTCCAGCCACTGAGGTTCAGTAGGCATTGCCTCTCTAAGCATTGGTCCTTTCCTGCCCCCTCCAGGCCAGGACAGCCCAGACCCAGACACAGGGGAAGCAGACTCACACAACAGTCCCAGGGAATGCAGAGATCTAAACAAATGGAGTTCCTCCTCTGCAAAAACAGGGAGTGCAAGGTATGGTAAGACCTCACAATGACTTTACACTACCACCCCCTGCCTCTGCCCAGCTGCTTGTGCCCCTAGGAGGAAAACTCTCCTTCCACACAAGCAACTGGGCCACCATGACTACTGGGTCCCCAACATAGTGTCCCAGGGATACAAATTTTATTTCCACACTCTGCCGACCCCAAAAGGGTTCCCAGATCTTCCTCCAAACCAGTGGGCAGAGGCCAAAAAGCAAGTCCTTTCCCTGCTCTCCATGAGGGCAATAGAGCATGTTCCTGCAGAACAGATGTGCCAAGGTTTCTACTCCAGATTCTTTCTGGTACCCAGAAAAGAGGGCACATGATGCCCCATCCTCAATCTATCCATTCTAAACACCTTTCTGGTGATACCAAAATTCAGAATGCTCACCCATCCAGCAGCTTCTACCTATGCTTCCCTGGGATGCTTGGTTAGCCACCCTAGACCTAAAAGAGACCTACCTACACATCCTAGTCAGGGAGTCATGTGGGAAATACCTATGTTTCAGGGCAGGATCTATGCACTTTAATTTCTCTGTGCTTCCCATTGGCTTATCTACTGCTCCCAGAGTTTTCACAAAATGTCTGGCTCCCACCATTGCTTTTTGAAGACAAAGAAATATTCAAATTTACCCATACTTACA
This sequence comes from Protopterus annectens, assembly GCF_019279795.1. Taxonomy (NCBI): domain Eukaryota; kingdom Metazoa; phylum Chordata; order Ceratodontiformes; family Protopteridae; genus Protopterus; species Protopterus annectens. The sequence goes on from NC_056727.1 coordinate 440,358,272, forward strand.
CAACTGCCTGATTCAGGCAGATAGGAAAAGCTGCTACAGCACCTGACCTTTGTAAAGGACGTATTGACCTCCCTGGGGTATACCATCAACGAAAATAAATCAAAACTAGTCCCCACACAAAAAATTGAATTCCTGTGAGCAAGCCTGGACACAACATCCCAGATGGCATTCCTTACTCCAGAAAAACAAGCTTGCCTGACAGACTACGTCTCTCAACTAGCCACCAGAACCCAGTTATCCACAATGAAAATCCTGCAAGCTCTGGGGTTCATGACCTCTTGTATTCTACTCATGCCATATGCCAGACTGCATATGAGGAAACTACATTGGTACCTAAAAAGCCTTTGGTGTCAGCACTCTCAAGACCTGGAAACTCGTATACCAATGATACCTTGTCTAAGGAAAATTTTCTTTGGTGGGCAGCAGCATGCAACCACAACAAGGAACTTCCCTTTTCACAACCCCACACCACCCAGACTCTCACCACAGATGCATCAGACTATGCCTGGGGTTCTCACCTGGATGGCAGGTGCATTCAGAGCCAATGAAGCCCAAATCAAATACATCTGCACATCAACCAAAAAGAGATGTTAGCTGTTCAGCACATCCTGACAGCTTTCAGAATCCTACTCTCCTGAGGTCCTTCTACTGATCAAACCAGACAACACCACAGTGATGTGGTATATCAAGCAGGGAGGGACACACTCTTATCCTCTCTGCAGGCTCAACATGACCCTTTGGCACACAGCCTCAGCCATGCAGCTACACCTGCTAGCATAATTCCTGTCAGGCTATCTAAACTCACTGGCAGACAACTTAAGCAGAAACCTGCTAGACCCACATGAGTGGCAGCTAGACCACAGAACCTTCACCCTTGTAACCCAGAAGTGGGGCACCCTGAAGGCCGACCTCTTTGCCTTCCACTCCAATCATCAGCTCAGCAAATTCTGTACCAGGGAACCTCACAGCAAAACCTGGAAAGTGGATGGTCTATCCTTCCAGTGGGTAAACCTCTCGGTCTGTGCATTTCCCCCTCTACCACTTATTTCAAGGGTACTGCTCAAAATAAAGGAGGACAAACAGAGGGCAATCCTGATTACCCAGACTGGCCACACCATCACTGGTACCCACTGCTGCACAGCCTGCCACCATGGCACCTACTTCAGATCCCAACACTTTTGACCCAGAAGAATGGAGAATTCATGCATCCCCAATTGCAGACCCTCAACCTGGCAGCCTGGCTTATTCCCTGACCTCTCCTCAAGCTGCCAGCCTAAACAAGCAAGTTCTAGATGTTATACTTGAGGCCAGATGCCCCAGCACTAGAAAATCATATGCTGACAAGTGGAAAAGGTTTTGCACCTGGATCCAGGCTAAGGGAGCCAGAATGGCAGAGCCCTCCCTACCTCTCTTCCTGGATTACCTACTACACAGGGGTCTATCCTTCTCTTCTATTAAAATTCATGCCTCAGCCATCTCTGCTCATTTCAGCACAGAGCCACCTCTCTTCTCACACCCTTTCATCAAACAGTTCTTAAGAGGGGCTAATAACTTAAGTCCACCCAGAAGAGCTCCTGCCCCAGCATGGGATCTTAACTTTGTGTTGGAAAAGCTCACCCTGCCCCCCTTTGAACCTGCAGCTTCAGCAGAGTTAAAATTTCTCTCTTGGAAGACAACCTTGCTTCTGGTCATCACTTCAGCTAGAAGAGTATCAGAGCTACAAGCACTTATGGCTGTAGAGCCCTTCATCATTTTTCATTCTGACAGGGTCTCCCTCAGGACTAATCCAACCTTCATGCCTAAAGTGGTGTCCAGTGTGGCTCTCAACCAATCTATTCATTTGTCAACCTTTTTCCCTAACCCACAAAACAAGGTGGAAATGATTCTGCACTTTCTAGATGTGCACAGACAGCTAAGATTCTACCTGGGCAGGACTAAATCTTTTAGAAAAACTGATCAATTGCTAGTCAGTTTCGCTGCAGGAGCAGAGGACAAGGCCATATCCAAACAAACAGTCTCCAAATGGATAGCACACTGCATCCATTTTTGCTACAAACAGCATGGGACACCACCCCCAAAGGGGGTCAGGACACATTCCACCGGAGCAACCTCCATCTCTGCAGCTTTTCTCAGAGGGGTCCCCCATCAGGGACGTCCTGGAGGCTGCAACATGGACATCTGTTCATACCTTCACCAAGCATTACCACCTGCCTTTCTTCTCCAAATCCATGGCAGGCTTTCCCACTGCATTCTTGCAGGGCATCCTAGCCAGTGCCCAGTCTTCTTGACTGCCTCTACCCTTTTCGTCAGCTTTGGGAATCAACCCAAATGTGATGACTGCAACAGTGAAACATGAAGAACATAGTACAGTTGTGTACATTTACCATAAATGTAGCTGTTGGAGTGTATTCACTGTTGCGGTCCTGGTTACCCTCCCTCCACCCCCCTTGTCTCTCCCTCTCCCTCCCTCTCTCTCGCTCTATCTCCTTACAAGGAGATTTTGATATTTACTTTCTACTGGTGGTGTTCTTCCACCATAATTTAGCTCCCTACTGGGGGCTCCTGACAGGGCAAGAAAAACTGATGTAATGATGTCGGCTGCCTGTTTTTATACCACTGACGACCTGACGTCTGTCCTGGAGTGACAGCAACCGACACAGAAATACTAAGCCTCTGGTATTTGGGCCGACTGAGGGCTACCCCTGGCAGGATAACCCAAATGTGATGACTGCAGCAGTGAATACACTTGAACATCTACATTTATGGTAAGTGTACACAACTGTACTTTCCTCAGGGTACTGCGATTTATGTCTTTAACCATTCCCATGGTGCCAGTGGCAAAACCCTGTATGTGGAAATTCCAGTGGTTCCTCCGATCTGTGTTGGCCCAGCATTATCAGCCACTAGAATGCAACATTCCCCTCATTCCTTGTCTAAAGAGGGAACTACTCTGGTGGACTCAATCCCACAAATGAATTATTCCCAGGGACATGTTCCTGGACATAGTCAACCAATGGGGTATTCTTCAAATAGATTTAGTTGTGTGTCCCCTGAACAGACAATTTCCAAAATTTTTTGCCAGAATCCCAAGTCCTCTGGTTTAGAAAGTAGATGCCCTCTCCTTTGCTTGGAAGGTGATGTTTCTGTATGCATTCCCTCCCCTTCTTCTAATCCCAAAGGTCCTGCTCAGGATTCGTCAGGACCAACCAAAAGTCTTGCTGCTGACTCTTTTGGCCAAGACAGTACCGGTTCCCCCCACTTCTGCATTTAGCCAAGGGCCATCACCACAAGTTACCCCACAGAGTGGACCTTCTCACACAAAACAAAGGATCCCTGATACATCTACACCTGTCAATATTATAGCTGGCACTGTGGGTGATAGGATTCTATTTTTTTTTCAGACATCTATTGTCTGAGGACATGCTCAGGATTTTGCAGGAGGCCAGAAGTTCCAATACCAGGAAGCCTTACATTTCCAATTGGAAAAGATTTTTACTCTGGTGTCTCTCTAAGAACCAAGACTTACTCACAGTGGAAATCCAAGTGGTTCTGTCTTATTTGTGTTAATTGCTCTCTGCTGGCTTGGCTTATTCTTCTGTTAAAGCACCCATCAGGTATTTTTGCTTATCTGCCTCTATCTACCCCTCTAGCATCCAAGTTTGAGGTGAAACAATTTCTTAAGGGCGCCCTTCCCATTAGGTCTCCCAGGAAACCTATCCCTCCTCATCGGGACCTGAATTTTGTCTTAGAAAAATTGATCATGGCCCATTTTAAGCCCACTTCTTCAGCATCCTTAAACATTGCTCTTGGAAAACTGTTTTATTAGTGGCCTTGACTTCGGCTAGAAGGGTGTTGGAGCTACAGCCCTTTATGGCAGTCCCCCCTTTTTGGTCTTTCATAAGGACAGGGTGCCTTTGAGAACAAATCGTTCTTTTATGCCCAAAGTGGTTAACGAGTTATCCCTTAACCAGTCCATTCAATTACCCACCTTGTTCCCTTCTCCACAAAGCTACAGTGGGAAGGTATTCCACTCCTTAGATGTACATAGACAACTTAGCTTTACCCTTGTCCAGGTAAAATCTATCAGGAAATCTGATCAGCTATTTGTGAACTCTCATCCCAGGGCCCTGGGTTTACCTGTTTCCAAGCAGACTATTTCTTCTTGGATCTCTAAGACTATTTCCCTTTGTTACACGCTCCATGGAAAGACCATCTTTTCACCCGTGAAGGCCCATTCTACAGAGCTATGACTTCCTCTAAGGCATTCTTTAAGGGCTTAGATAACAGCACCATCCTTGAAGCAGCTACCTGATCTTCTATTCATAACATTGCAAACTAGATGGCATTTCCAGATCCAGAACCAGATTTACTAAAGCCATTTTACACGGCTTCATTGAAGGTCCTCTGCTCCTTCCTCCTCTCTTCCTTCTTGAGCTTTGGCACTCTCCCTCAGGTTAAACATACTGCAGGAAGTCAATAGAAGGACATTATTATTTATATTTATTTATTGACATTTGTTAACCGGGATAGTCCAACTGTGTTACATAACCCATTTTCAGCAGAGACCAATGGAGAAAAGCTCCACAACTTAATATAAAGATTAAAATCCACAGAGACATTTAGGTTAATTATATGTGAGTTACATAAAATACAGCAAGAAATTACAATTGTTGTAGGATTTACAAGATCTTAATAAGGCTTATGAAGCATTATACAATGAAATATAAGACTATGCAGGGATTGACAAGATTTTACAAGACACTATAAAACTTTACAAGACTCAACAGTACTATAAAATTATACACAACTGTGTAAGACTAAAATGACTATCCTAGACTGTACAAGAATATACAAGGTTGTACAAGAGTTCAACAGGACTGTAAAAGATTCTTCTAGACGTAGTGAAACTCATCAAGATTCTACAAGATTCAAACAGACAAAACATGCTGTGCTTAGAAAATTTTCAAGAGCTGTGGGAAAGACTTGATTCTAGGATTGGCAATACATGTACTTGGAAGTTATGCTGAATTATAATGGGGAATAGTTAAGATGATCACCTTTCTGGTAAGGTACAAGGGCATGTATGGGAATTAAGGTAGTTTTTTAGTGAGCTTAAAACTCTTGAGGCAGTCTTTGGTTCCAATATTAACTGGTAAGGTGTTCCATACCTTTGCAGTTGCATAGGAATAAAGACAGTAGCCTGTCCTTTTGTTTAGTCAGTGTACACTTAGAAGTTGTTTTCAGAACAGAGGATTCTGGTAAGGATATAGGAATATAGTATTGATTTTAAGGCAGAACAGCTGTCAGGTTTGAATATCATTTTGTGTGTTAAAGATAGTTGCAGGAAGTCAAGATGAGGGGGTGATTTGAGCCAGTTTATTTCTTTTAGGGCATGGCAGTGGTGTGAGTGAATAGGGTATGCCAGAGGCATACAACAGTTGTGTAAAATCTTACCATAACCAAAGATGTCCTCTTCACTGCTGTAGTATTCTATCCCTTCCTCCTTCCCCATTGGTCTGTTGTTTCAGTGGATGTACTAACTATTCAAATTCTTAGTCTGGCATTCCTGTTGAGGTATTTAGTTCTGAGGGTGGTACACGTGTACATTGTTTTTATGGCCTACGTCCGACGTACCACGTACCCTTGAGTAGCATAAGACTTTGAATACTGGCCAACATTGGTTCACCTTCTGGTGGAGGATCCGTCAGGTTAACAATACTGCAGCAGTGAAGTGAAGACATCTATGATTATGGTAAGATTTTACACAAATATTCGTCCTGTGAGGAACAAATCATGCATAATGATTTTCACTTGTTTTGCATAGGGGCCTCTGCATGATGTCTAACTGCTCTGATTGTGCTAAGTTTCATGCAAAATCCATTAAACATAGGGCCAAGGTACTTGTAGCTGATATTGAGCCCTCAGCTGCTGAGTCAATAGAGCCACAGCCTCTGAGTTCTGTAGGTCCTGCAATTGCTCCAGTCCTTGGTGCATTCCTGAAAAAGCAAAAAGATAAAAAAACCTAGGGATATGGAGACTGCAGAAAAAAAAATGTGTCAGCCTGTAGGTTGACTAAAGACCTCGATGAGGCATCTTCACAAACCCTGGGACTGACACCTGCTAGACAGGAACTCCCTGATGTGACCCCTTTGGAGTTCACCATGTTCCCTGGCCTACCCACAGCTACTGCCATCGTTCACGCATCAGCCTGGTCTGATGCTGCTATGCAGGCATCAGCTTCTGACATCCAAGAAGTACTTTCACAAGGAAATCTTATGTCTCTCCAGTTTTCAGTGCTGCTGTGGAGGCTGCAATCAGATGGCTGCTTCCCTTGACCATACTCGTTAAATGATCTATCAAACCAAAATGCACTCCCAGCTTGGCTTTGTTTCCACCTTCCGTCCCCCTCATCTCATACCGAAGTCCAGGATCTGGCCAAGACAGCACAGGAATTCTTGGCTTTTATTTAATCCAGAAAACTCTCACAACCTTCTTCTGAGGCTTCTCTGATTCACAACTAAAGAACAAGGGATGTAGCTTCCAAGAAGAGGAACTCTTCATTCTCTGAAGATGAGGAAAAGCTCTCTTATTCTGTTCAATGTGATAGTGTTCAATCTCGCCGTTTGTTCTTACACATGGGTTCGGAGCCGATCCTCGGCTCCGTGCCGGCCTCTTGCAAGCTCTGCATCGAGAAGAAGCTCGAGACAATCTAATACCCACAATCCCCCTCTGCCTTTACCTCAGATCTAGTTTGCCGCTGCTGCATACGCATCGTTGGGAGCTAGCTCGAGAGTTTCTAAGCTAAGATATAACTTTTATTGTTATATTTTATTAGGATTCTATTCTATTTGATGTTTTTCAGTGTTAACTGTATGATTGTGTTGTGGTTCCGTTAATTTATTGGTACCGTTAACTATAATTATCGGTTAAATATTTGTCGGGGCCTACACCCTTCATATTTACCTAGTTAAGGAAAAATTTTACCGGATTTGACAATTTTCATCGGTTTTGACTAACTTTATCGGATTAGACTGTTTTTACTGGATTTGTCTTTCTACCCTATAATGTCTGAGAAGGTAAAGTCTGGTTTCAAGCGTTGTCAGTGTGGCCAGAAAATGTCGGTCACTGACAACCATAGTTCCTGCGTCTACTGCCTCGGCCCTCTCCACTTACAAGAGGATTGTTCCATCTGTCACTCTTTTAGTGGGAGGGTCATGACAGATAGGCGCAGGAAACTAATGGACAGAGGTCTATTGAAACCTGCTTTCCAAGAGGCTCTGGATGCTTCTGACCAGGCATCGAAGTCCTCTAAGGAGTCGAAGGCCGGAGCCTAAGTCATCGGCTCCGAGCTCTTCTTCAAAGGTTAGATCACCGGTTCCACAGACTTCGGGGGCCGAGTGTTCAACTGGTATCGGTTCCTGAGCCTCGAGTCTTGGAACCGGTGATGGAGCTCCCTCCTTCGACCTTATTGAGGTCGGCTCCGTCTTCGGTTCCTTTGACCCGTTCTTCCTCCAAACTTTCGGATGTCGATGTGGATCGCGTGGTGCAGAAGTTATTGGAGCATTCGGCCCTCTCCAAACTTATTTCGGTTTCCACCCAGTTGGTGTCGAAACTTGAAGGCCTCCCTGTATCTCCATCCATTCCTCCTCCGAGACCGATTCAGTCTTTGGAGCCGGAAGAGGCTGATCTACTGATTGTGGAGCCCTCGGGTCCAGAACCGTCCTTTTCTCGGTCTGTTCCCCTCACCTCGACTCCGTCGGACCCAGTCTCGGAGCCGACGGTCTGTTCTTGGTTCCGGGGCCGAGAGTCGAACCGACGTGTCGGTTCCGACTCTCCCCCTCGGGGCCTCGGCGCGGATCGATTCGGCTCCGTCCTCGGAGTCGATGCCTTCGGTGCCTGTGTCGGGGATTCTTCCCATTTCTTGAACCGGGGACTCTTCGATCGGGACCGGGGCGTTCGACCTGATGAGGAAGGTGTTGTCTACCCAGACAACCACATCAGTGGAAGCAGTCTCTCCTCCCCATAAAGGGCCTTTGTCTTCATCTGCACCCACGGCCACATCCAAGCGTCGGGCACCAGTGTCTCAGCCACCCTTGGAGGTGCCCCTCTTCCTCGAGGCTTCTTTGGATGCTCCCCACGAGGAAGTCCCTAGGAAGAGATTGTGTAAGAGGAGACACTTGGATTCTCCACAGGAATCCTTGACATCTGATACTGACTTAGATGAGTCAGAGGGTCCCCTAAGTCACCTTCAGAAGATGTCTCTTTTCGGACATATTGGAGATCCTGAAGCAGAGAGGTGACTGGCAGTCCCTTCCCCTTCTGAGGATGAGTCAGTTCTGCTGAAGGCATTTGGTGCTCGCCCTTCCTCCTCCTGGGTCACTCCGCCCTGACGAACTAGTGGAACTAATTGCTCGAAGGGCGTGGGAGGCTCCTGACACAGTGGAACCTGTTCCAAGGAAACCTAACAAATACATCACAGCACCTCAGGATAAGTCCTACCTTACAAAAGGAGTTCCAGTAGGCGCTATGGTGGTGGCGGCAGCCACGAAAAGGAGATGTCGGAGTCTTCTTCATCTGTCCATCCTCCTAATAAAGACTCTAGGGCGATGGATAGATCACGGAAGCGCATTTTTAGTTCAGCGGCTTTTTCCATGCGATCCCTGAACTATTTGACCCATTTTACACGTCTACAGAGGGATCTAGTCAAAGAGTTGGGAGATACCCTCCAGGGTGCTACAGATGCAGCTGTCTCAGAGAAAGTGACAGCGCAACTTAATACCCTAACATCGATTGTTAACTCGTCCATGAGGCTGATTTCCTCAGCGAAGGTTCGAGTAGGGCAGCAGCTTCAGCGATTGCTCTTCGTAGACAATCCTGGATGCGCCTATGCTCCTTTGCGGAAGCCTTCAAGTCTTCCTTTACAAACGCCCCATTTGACGGTGCCACTTTCTTTGGCCCCAAGGTAAAGGAGACCCTTACCCGGTTTGAACAAGAGGGAAAGACTCTGTCTGCTGTCGGAGTCCGTTTTTCCACCCCAACCAGACCGTACCCCAAAGGGCAACGCGGTGGGAAAACGTGGTTTCGAAAACCCCAAGGATCTTTCTCAGGCACACAGGGTGATGCCCCTCTAGAGGCAGAGGAGGGGCAGAGGTGGAAGACGCCCTGGCGGCAGAGGGGGGCCGCAACATCAAGGTGACAGGGAAACACTCCCTGGTAAACCTTTCCAGCACTCCTGAGAGGAGGCCCGACTGTCCTGATCTGGAGGCAGTCGGGGGTCGCTTAGCTTTATACCCTCAGGCCTGGCAAAATATAACTACAGACAAGTGGGTAAAAAGCGTGGTTACCAGAGGTTACAACATACCCTTCCTATCCCATCCCATCCCAAAGAAAAGACTCCCAGATGTACCCCCATCTGCGAGAGCCAGCAGCTATAGAAATTTCAAAGCTGCTAGAAAAAAGAGTCATCCAACCAGTCCCAGCGGACCAGCAAGGATTCGGGACTTACTCAAGGTTCTTTTTAGTTCCAAAGAAAACAGGGGACTGGAGGCCCATTCTAGACCTAAGCTACCTCAATACTTTCGTCAGGAAAGAAAAGTTCCGAATGGTCACGCTTCAATCGATCCTTCCATTCTTACAGAAGGACGAGTGGATGTGCTCAATAGATCTAGAGGATGCATACTACCACATCAAAATGGCCAGGGCATCCAGAGATCATTTGCGCTTCCGGCTGGGAGCCAGTCACTTTCAATTTCGAGCCCTGCCCTTTGGTCTGACCTCAGCCCCAGGGTCTTCACCAAATGCATGGCAGTGGTAGCGTCTCACTTGAGACGCCAGGGATTCCAGGTGTTTCCGTATCTGGACGACTGGCTCCTTTCGGCCACCACCCGGCGTCAACTACTGCAGGCCAGAGACTTTGTTCTTCAACTGTGTGTTCACCTAGGGATCTCCGTAAACTTCTGAAAATCCTTACTTCAGCCATCACAAAATATCTTGTTCATAGGAGCAGAATTAAACACACGTCAGTTGATTCTGAGGCTTCCCCCAGAAAGGATATTATCACTTCAGACTCATATACGTCTTCTACTCTTGTCAAGGAAATCTCCTGCAAAACTAGTACTGAAGGTGTTGGGCCTCATGTCAGCCTCCCTTATTGCAATTCCCCTGGGAAGGCTGCACATGAGGGTCCTACAATGGCTACTGTTTGCACAATGGTCGTTCAACAACTACCTCTAACACACGAGATTCTTATAACAAAGACTTGCAAAACAGATCTAAACTGGTGGCTTCAAGCGTGCAACCTTTCCAAGGAGGCCGTTTGTGCTACCCACGTACAGTTACAGTGACCACGGACGCTTCCCTGATAGGGTGGGGGGGCATCTTTCAGGGACAGACAGTCCAAGGCGAATGGACCAATTTGGAGTACAATCTGCACATCAATGTTCTAGAGTTGAGGGCAGTGTTTCTAAGCGTTGCAACACTTTGCTCCCCTTCTTCCTCTAGGGACTATTGCAGTTCAGACGGACAACATGTCTGTAGTCTGGTACATAAACAAGCAAGGGGAACCAAGTCCTATCAACTATGCAGAGAGGCCATGAGAATTTGGCAGTGGGCGGAGTCCACGGGTCGCTTTCTAATAGCAACGCACATCCCGGGGTCATCCAACGTCATAGCCGACAGGCTGAGCAGAGCAATTCTGTTACCGCACGAGTGGTCCCTAAAACAGTCAGTGGCGAAAAGGATTTTTCGCACGTGGGGCCAGCCTTCCTGCGACCTGTTTGCGTCTCCAATGAATACCAAATGCAGGAGCTACTTTGCCCTATTACCCCCTCCAGGGGAAGTCCCCAGGGATGCACTGGTTTACGATTGGCCCCCGGGAATCCTGTATGCATTTCCTCCATTTCCTCTGATATCAAAGTTTCTCCAGAAAGCCAGGAACCTACACAGGACGATAATCCTCATTGCTCCATTCTGGCCTCGTCAAATTTGGTTTCCCTTCCTGAAGATACACTGCATTCGGGGACCCTGGATTCTGGACCCAGAGCCAGATCTATTGACTCACTCGTCAGGGGTTCCCCATCCCGCGCTCCGGTCACTCCATCTAGCAGCTTGGCTGCTCCAATTCCCAACTTAGCCAGGTCTGATCTTTTGTCACCAGCAGTCCAGGATATATTGGTGGCTTCGCATAAAGCTTCCACTACTAAAACATATACTAGCAAATGGAAGCGATTTGTATTCTGGGAGATACACACCATGTGGATCCCTTTATAGCTCCTTTGAATAAGATATTAGAGTTCTTAACGGACTTATTTCATCAGGGTGCTTCTCCTGCTACTCTAAGAGTTCAATTGGCTGCCATTTCAATTTCCATGTGGAAGAATGTGGAGCTCCTGTTATGGCTCACAGACTTTGTAAAGCTTTTTAAAAGGAGTTTTCATATTAGACCACCGGTCAGATCTCCGGCGTCACCCTGGAGTCTAAATTTATTGTTATCTAAATTAATGTTGCCCCTTTGAACCCGCCTCTTCTTGCCCATTAAAATTTTTGTCCTGGAAAACTCTCTTTCTGGTAGCCATTACTTCTGCTAGGCAGTATCTGAACTTCAGGCTCTCTCCATCAAGCACCCTTATTTGATCTTTCACTCTGACAGAGTTTCTCTTGAACCAATTCATCCTTCCTCCCTAAAGTGTGTTCTATTAACAATATTAATCAGTCCATTGAATTACCCACTTTCTTCAAAAACCACTCCAACAAAATGGAGTATATGTTACACAAATTGGATGTTCACAGACAGCTAAGATTTTATTTGGATAGAACAAAAGATCACAGAAAAACAGATCAACTCTTTGTGGCTTTTGCTGATAGCAGGAAAGGACTTGCAGTTACCAAAAGAACTCTTTCTAAATGGTTAACGGATTGTATAATCTATGTCTATGATTCTTCAAATCAACCCCTTTTACACAAACCCAAAGGAAATTCCACAAGGTCAGTGTCTACGTCTTTGGCTCATGCAGCTCGCCTACCACTGGATGCTATTTGTGCGGCTGCTACTTGGTCTAAGCCACATACATTTATTTCTCATTATAAAGTAGACAAGGTTTCTAGGGACAGGGCAACCTTTGGTTCCACTGTGCTCAAGAACGTCCTCCCGTGAGTTCCTTAGGATCAAGGAGCTAGGGACGCTACCCATGTGTAAGAACAAACGGCGAGATTGAACACTATCACATATAGAAGTTATGTCCTTACCATAACGTTCCATGTGGAGTGTTCATCTCGCCTTTGTTCTTACAGTCCCACCCTCCCACCCTTAGGAAGAACGTTCTTTGATGCCTGGCCAGGAGCATTCTGCTACTGTTACGATATTGTGTACATAGTTGGCATATATATATATATATATGTGTGTCTGTTTAGATATATATATATAGTTATCTGTAGATTCTTTCTATACATATGTGTATAAGCATGAATGTGCTATTCTGTAGATTGGTTTGCTTGCAAACTAGATCTGAGGTAAAGGCAGAGGGGGATTGTGGGTATTAGATTGTCTCGAGCTTCTTCTCGATGCAGAGCTTGCAAGAGGCCGGCACGGAGCCGAGGATCGGCTCCGAACCCATGTGTAAGAACAAAGGCGAGATGAACACTCCACATGGAACGTTATGGTAAGGACATAACTTCTATTTTCTTCTTCTCTTTTGGCTGTTCCCGTTAGGGGTCACCACAGTGGATCATCTGTTTCTATTTCTTCCTGCCCTCTGCATATTGCTCTGTCACACCAACCACCTGCATGTCCTCTCTCACCACATCCATAAAACTTACCTTAGGCCTTCCTCTTTTCCTCTTACCTGGCAGCTCCATCCTTAGCATCCTTTTCCCAATATACCTAGCATCCCTCCTCAGCACATATCCAAACCAATGCAATCTCGCCTCTCTGACTTTGTCTCCAAACCATCCAACCTGAGCTGACCCTCATCCTGTCCATCCTTGTCACACCCAGTGCAAATCTTAACATCTTTAACTCTGCCACTTCCAGCTCTGACTCCTGCCTTTTTGTCAATGCGACCATCTCCAACCCATACAACATAGCTGGTCTCACTACCGTCTTATAGACCTTTCCATTCACTCTTACTGGTACCCGTCTGTCACAAACCACTCCTGGCACTCTTCTCCACCCATTCCACCCTGCTTGTACTCTCTTCTACACCTCTCTTCCACACTCACCATTATGCTGAACTGTTGATCCCAAGTACTTAAACTCGTCCACCTTTGCCAACTGTACTCCTTTTATCCTCACCATTCCTCTATCCTCCCTCTCATTCACACACACATATTCTGTCTTAGTCCTGCTGACCTTCATTCCTGTCCTCTCTAGAGCACACCTCCACCTCTCCAGGGTTTCCTAAACCTGGTCACTACTCTCACTACAGATCACAATGTCATCTGCAAACATCATAGTCCATGGAGCCTCCTGTCTGATCTTGTCTGTCAACCTATCCATCACCATTGTAAATAAGAAAGGGCTCAGAGCTGATCCTTGATGTAATCCCACCTCCACCTTAAACGTATCTGTCACTCCCACTGCAGACTTCGCCACTGTCACACTACCCTCGTACATATCCTGTACCACTCTTACATGCTTCTCTGCCAATCCTGACTTCCTCATACAATACCACAACTCCTTTCTAGGCACCCTATCATATGCTTTCTCCAAGTCCACAAAGACACAATGCAACTCCTTCTGACCTTCTCTATATTTCTCCATCAACACTCTCAGAGTAAACATCACACCTGTAGTGCTCTTTCCCAGCAAGAAACCATACTGCTGATCACTAATCATCACCTCCCTTCTTAACCTAACTTCCACTACTCTTTCCCATAACTTCAAGCTGTGACTGATCAGTTTTATCCCTCTGTAGTTACTACAGCTCTGCACATCACCCTTATTCTTAAAAATAGGTACCAAAACACTTTTTCTCCACTCCTCAGGCATCCTCTGACTTTCCAAGATTTCATTAAACAATCTGGTTAAAAACTCCACTGCCATTTCTCCTAAGCACCTCAATGCTTCCACTGGTATGTCATCTGGACCAACACCCTTTCCATTTTTCATCCTCTTCATAGCTGTCTGTACTTCCTCCTTGCTAATCTGTTTCACTTCCTGATTCGCTATTCCCACATCATCCCCTCAAAGTACTTTTTCCATCTGCTCAGCACACTGTCCTCGCTTGTGAGTACATTTCCCTCACTATCCTTTTATCACCTTACCTGCTGCACATCTTTCCCAGCTCGGTCCCTCTGTCTATCCAATTGGTACAGGTCCTTTTCTCACTCTTTAGTGTCCAACCTTTCATACAACTCTCCATATGCCTTATCCTTAACCTTCACCACCTCTCTCTTTGCCATGCTCCTCATCTCCTTATACTCCTGTCTACTTTCTTCATCTCTCTGACAATCCCACTTCATCTTCACCAGCATCTTCCTCTGTATACTCTCCTGTACCTCCTCATTCCACCACCAGATCTCCTTGTCTTCCTTCCTCTGTCCAGATGTCACACCAAGTACCTTTCTAGCTGTCTCCCTTACCATCTCTGCTGTAGTTACCCAGCTATTCGGTAGCTCTTCAATGCCCCCTAGTGCCTGTTTTAACTCTTCCCTGAACTCCACCTCACAATCACCCTTTTTCAGCTTCCACCATTTGATCCTTGGCACTGTTCTCACACTTGTCCTCCTCTTCTTGATCATCAGCATCACCATTCTATGCTGCCCAACTACACTTTCCCCTGTCACCACTTTACAGTCTCCAATCTCCTTCAGACTGGCCCTCCTGCATAGGATATAATCCACCTGTGTGTATCTTCCTACACTCTTGTATGTCACCCTATGCTCCTCCCTCTTCTAAAAATATGTATTCACCACAGCCATGTCCTTCCTTTTCACAAAATCCACTACCATCTGATCTTCTGCATTCCTCTCCTTAACACCATTCCTGCTCATCACTTCCTCATCCCCTCTGTTCCCTTCACCAACATGCCCATTGAAATCCACTCCAGTCACCAGTCTCTCACCCTTGGGTACACTCACCACCACTTCATCCATCTCGCTCCAAAATTTTTTCTTTCCCATCCATCGCACACCGAACTTGCGGAGTGTATGCACTAACAACATTCATCATTACATCATCAATTTCCATCTTCATAAACATCACTCCATCTGACACTCTTTTCACCTCAAACACTCTTGGCATACTGTTCCTTCAGGATAACCCCTACCCCATTTCTCCTTCTATTCACACCATGATAGAACAATTTGAACCCACCTCCTATACACCTGGCCTTACCCCCCTTCCATCTGGTCTCTTGCACACACAATATATCAACCTTCCTTCTCTCCATCATATCCGCTAGCTCTCTCCCTATACCAGTCATACTGCCAATATTCAAAGTCCCTAGCCTCACTACTACACTCCTAATCTTCCTCCTCTCTTTCTGCTTTTGGGCATGCCTTCCCCCTCCTCTTCTCCTTTGACCAACAGTAGCCCAATTTCCACCAGCACCCTGTTGGCTAACAGTACTGGTGGCGGTCGTTGTTAACCCGGGCCTCGACCAATCCGGTATGGAAATCTGTATTGTCCGCATATGTTATTTGGCAGAAGTTTTACACTGGATGCCCTTCCTGATGTAACCCTCCCCATTTATCTGGGCTTGGGACCTGCACAAAGAAATGCACTGGCTTGTGCATCCCCAGTGGCCGGATTCTCTTATTCCATTAATTTACAACCCTAAAATTACCCTGACTCAGAGTATATGATACTCTGTCTCTGCTCAGCTTCCCCACCTGAAGACTTTTCCTTCAGACACATTACACAAAAAAAGAAGCTTTTAACTGGGAAATGAGCAGGTCTCCCAGGCACAGACACATTACAGGAAAGTATTATGCTTACCTTCTCCTAGATTGCTCAGACAGATTTTACAGTGTGCTTGACTGACACAAGCATCTCTACAAAAATCCTAAAGCTGATCCCTCTGTAGTCTTCACTGAATCTACTCAAGTCAGAAGTGACAAACGTCATGACACCCATGCAGATGGGAACTGAAAGTTCAACTGCTGAATCCTACACTAAGGCACTGTACAAGCACATCCACTCTTGCATGAATCATGCCATCCCAAATAGAACCAAGATGCTGTCATCCAAAAAAAGGAAGCCAATCTGGTGGTCCCCTGCCATAAACAAACTTTACAACAAAAGGAAGAAACTGTTGCAGAAAAGAGGAAAATCCCAGGATGAAAAAAACTCCCTTACCAGCCTCAGTAAGAAACTGAGATCCCTCATAAAATCCTCCAAAGCTAGTTACGAAAATAAAATTGCCAAAGACAACCACAAGACATTCTATAACTATGTCAAGAATCTAAATGGCAATGCTCAGATCTGCTCTGAGCTACAACAGAATGGCATTAAATATACTGATCCCAAGGATATTGCCAATATCCTGGCAGATCGATTCATTGCCAACTTCACTCCCCTCTCACCCCTTAAATGGCCCATGTCAATACCGGAAGATTGCCAAATTCTGATAATAATGGCCACACAGGTAAAAAACGCACTCTTAAAAGCTAAGAATACAGCATCCATGGGACCAGATGACATCCTGGGCTGTGTACTACATGAACTACAAAATGAACTGGCACCTCACCCCTAAGTGTCATGTTTAATCATAGCCTCATCTCAGGTTTCATGCCCACTGAGTGGCGCAGAGCTATAGTTATCCCACTCCACAAGGGGGGATCCACCTTGGATCCCGGAAACTACCGTCCCATCAGTCTGACAAGCCTCATCTGCAAGGTCATGGAGCGTATTATCATAGAACTTATAAACAAAGACATTGGCAACCTTCAAACACTGGACCCCACCCAGTTTGGGTTTGTGAAGAGCCGATCTTGTCTCCTGAACCTGACTGACTTCTTCAAATCAGTCTCCAGAGCCATGGACAAGGGTAAGGTGGTCCACACAGCCTATCTAGACCTTGCCAAGGCCTTTGACACCACCCCCCACTCTGGAATCATAGATAAACTTACTAAGCCGGGCATTAATCCCTACGTCACCCAATGGGTTGCTAACTGGCTTACTGATAGAACCCACACTGTAAAAGTAGCCGACTCCAAATCCAGCTCCAGACAAGTGACAAGTGGAGTACCTCAGGGTTCAATCCTGGGACCACTCTTGTTTGGCATCTACTTCTCTGAAGTACAGGCCAACACAAAGGGACTCTGGCTAACAAAGTTCACAGATGACTGCAAACTGGGAGCCATTATTGAATACCCAAATTATGTGGATACTCTACAAAAGGGCCTTACAGAAACAGATGCTTGGTGCCAGAGCCATGGGCTCAAGCTCAATGCCAAGAAATGTATAGTTATCCCCTTTGTGAAAAAAAACATGTATCCATGAATTACCATATAGGTGGCAGTACACTAAACACCAAAAGTGTGATAAGAGACTTAGGGACACAGGTGGACAGTGGTCTCACTTTCGATAACCACACCGCCACAACAGTCAGGAAATCCTTCGATGTGGCACACCTCATCACTAAGGGCTTTTCATCCAGAAAAAAAGAGGTCATTGTCCCACTGTACTCATCCCTCATTAGACCCATTATAGAATACAACGACCCATTTGGTATGTACTTCTCAAGACATCTGCAACAACTGGAAAGGCCGCAGAAATACCTCACTAAAAGAATCACAGGCCTAAAGCAGATGCCCTACACTGACCGCCTTAAAAAACTCCAGCTATACTCTGTCACATATCGTCTACTCAGAGGCGATCTCTGCATAACATACAAGGCCATGTCAAACCCAGAGCTGTTGGACATTCTACACTTAAAGAAATCCCAATCCCTCAGAGCCACATGCTCCAGGGATCTAAACCTTGACATCACAATAAACAAAACATGCTGGAGGGATAGGTGCCTGACCCAGAGACTCCCCAGACTCTGGAATAGATTGCCCATACATGTCAAGCAGAGTGTCTCTTTGGCCCTCTTCAAAAGGAACCTTGACGACTGGATGGGAGAAAGGAAATTCACCCTGGGGATCACATCAGTCGCCCTGCTAGACAGGGGTCCAGGGAAGTAAATAGTGTGGGAAGAAATAGCCAGGGAATTGTTATGGCTAGGCTTGTATAGGCCCTAGGGCTAATAGCCTAGTACCAACCTATGAACCTAAAGGGGTTCCAAAAGAACTAGCTAGGCATCCCTTCCCAAATGACAGGGAGAGCAGACTGCTGGACAGGTTTGGTAAGATAATTTATACCTCTCTAACCCTAACAATGAGAGCTTTAAATTGCCAGTTCCATATGATAAAATACTTGTAATCACTTCAAGATAAATGGATACAATTTTATTCCATGTCAGACAGATCCTTGTGCAAGAGGGTGCAGGACATAGCTCGAAAAGCTCTTCAGGTAGCCAGATACTTCTTGAAATGGGGTTATGATGCCTTAGAGGCTGCTTGTAGATCAGCTGCCACAGATTCAGTTATCCACAGGCATGCATGGCTAAGAACTCAGTTACTGTCAGACCAAGTAATAACAGAATTATTGTATGCCCCACTACGTAGAGCTCCTGTTTGGACCCCCAGCTGAACAAGTCTTTGAGAAACTAGACAAAAAAAAAGCAAAGTGATTAGCTGCCAAGGAATTCTACTTGTCTCCAACCCAGACATATAGTAGAAATGACCCTTCTAAACCTTGGCCTTTCCCATCTAGACAAGGCAAAGGGAGGTCTCCCCATGGAAAAAGAGCAAGGCAATCTAGAACATGGCAAACAGAACAGTGACAGAGCTCGATTGCTAACAAAGGGCATAACTAACACAGAGGACAGCTATGACTGTATGTTACCCCTTCTTCCTTCCCCTTCCTATACCCCTAGCAGGAAAGCTTTTCCTTCTCTTAAGCCAGTAGAAGACCATCAGAAAGGATCACTGGGTCCTCAGCATTATAAAAATGGATACTATATCCAATTTGGGGACATTGCACCCCTTTTGGAGATACCAAGATGTCCAAAGGAACAAGAAAACCTTTTATCCTTAATTATCAAAGATTTACTGCAGCCAGGGTCCATACAGCCTGTTCCCCAGGTCAAGAGGGACAGTGCTTTAATTTAAGGGTATTACTGGTCCCCCAAAAAAGAGGCAACCTGGAAACCTGTCCTGGATCTTTCAAAGTGAAACATATTCCTCTACATGCCAAAATTCAAGGCTCTTACTTTGCGAAAGCTGCTACCCGTGACTTTTTTTGGTTCCCAGAACAGAGGAAATTGCGTATCAATCTAAAGGGGAGATGCTAGCAACCTTTCTAGCCATAAAAGTTTTTAGACAACATTTAAGCCTAGGAACTCTGCAAATTTGAACAGACAATACCACAGTTTTGTGGCATATAAACAAGGAGGGACCTTGTCTTACCCACTGTGCATCCTTACCAGAAAGATCTGGATGTTAGCCCAAGACACGGGGATCACTCTTATACATCCCAGGCCATAGCTATCTTCCTGCAGACTTTCTGTGCAAGGATTTGCTAGATCCAAGTGAATGTATATTAAAAATGGAAGCTTTCCTGGATATAAGCACTCTGTGAGGAATCCCTGTACTGACCTTTTTGCTTCTTTCCACAACAAACAACTTCTGAGATTCTGCTGCAGTCCACAACAGGAGATAGCCTGAAAAATAGATGCCTTCTCCTTCACATGGATCCACTGGTTCATCTATGCCTTTCCCCATTACCCTTTACTGTGTGGGTACTTACAAAGATCAGGACCGACAGGCCCAGTATGCTAGCCCCCTTCTAGTCCACACAACATTGCATGTTCTTCATGTTTCACTGTTGCAGTCATTACATGTGGGTTATCTGCTTGCAGTTTGCCCTCAGTCGGCCTGATTAACAAAGTCTTGGGTCTAGCGTTGGTTGCTGTCCCTTCATGTCATGTCGTCAGGGGTATAAAACATCCAGCCGATGCCATTACATCAGTCTTTCTTGCTGTGTGGTGCCCAAAGCAGAAGCAGTTTGAAAGTGCCGGTCGGCCGACTCCTGAAATTTTCATTTTCCAGTTTCAGAACCGAAGTCTTCAACTAAAGCCAAGTACCCCGTTGGGGAAACTTTTTCTTGCTCCTTACCGATATCAGTAAAAGTTAATAATTGCATTACTTGTGGAAAGCAAATACCTCATAAAGATTTTCATTTGTACTGTATTCCTTGTCTAGGCCCTAACCACAACGTACCTAGCTGTTGGTTTTGTGCTTTATTTAATCAGTGCACTATCTGTCATTGGTATATATTTCGCCTCTAAATATTTCGGTTCTCAGTTTAATTATCCAAAAATGTCGTCAGTTAGCCATCCGACTACCGGAATTCCGAAAAAATGCAAAGATAAAGACAGAGACAGGGCGCCAAGGTCCAAAACTGCCAACAACGCTTCTCCTAAGCCAGTCGCCAGTATTCAGTGAGGCGCTTTCACAGCCCCTGATACCTGCTACTTCTGATTCGGAGTCTGGTATGCTGCAAGATGCTTCAACTATGGAACCTGCGGATGTCTCTACCTTGGATGGGTCCGGAGCCGCTGTGCAGGCACTGGCTTTTGAGGGTATATTCAGGCCTACGGACTTGCATATTAAATCAATGCCTCCTTCATTACTTAGGCCTAAATCTCGATCCATGTCTAAAAAACTGACACCCAGGCCACATGCTCAGGCCTTTATGACTAAAAAACAAATGATAAAAATGGCTGAAGATCTAATAACTCTAATCAGGGGTAGCCAACCCCCCCCCCCCTTCTAAGAGGCCTAGGACTGAGGTTGATTATGAATCTTCTGACCAGGATTCTGTTTTTTTTCTGACTCTTCTGATGATCTGGATTTGCCCTTACCTACTTATGAGGATTCTGATGCAGAGGACTCTATTCCCTCTGCTTCCCCTCCTGAGGATTTTTCTTTTGGGGAAAACTTACATACTCTAAGGGAACATTTCCACTGGGAAATTCAGGATTTTTCTGATTCAAAAAAGAGGCTTAGGGATTTCCTTCTCCTACCTCAGCATAGGCCTTTAGCTATTTCTCCTATACTAGACGTTATTGATGCTTTCTTGGAATCTAGTTTGGCCCCTGATTCCCTGCCTCCTGCTCCCAGAAAACCTGACAGATACTACAGGGTCCCTGAGTCCCACAAGTTCCTTTTCAAAAATTCTATTGCAGATCTAGAGACTATTTCACAGGGGCCCAAGGGCATTAAGGCTTCTACTGCTAAAAATTGTACCCCTTCTGATAGAAATTCCAGGGCGCTGGATAAATGGGGTAAGAAGGTTTGCACTTCTGCAACCTTGGCCATTGGAGCTTTAAGCTACCAGTTTCATATGTTAAAATATCAGCAACATGTTATTGGACTGCTTAAACAGAAAATGATGTTGATTCCTGACTGTGTGGAAAATAAAGAATTACAGGATTTAATGCATTCTGCCGAACAAGTTGGAAAACATACTTTGCAATGTGGTTTTGATTCATTAGAGGCCTCTTGCAGGGCTGCTGTTACTGGGTCTGTGCTCAGAAGGCATGCTTGGCTGAAGGAACAATCTTTGCCTGATCATGTTAAGACTAAATTGTTGGATGCTCCTTTAAATCAGGACCACCTGTTTGGCAACAAGGCTGGGGAAGTTCTTAAAAAGATGGAAGATAAAGCTAAATCTATGCAAACTATTAAAGATTTTTTACAAGTTCAGCCTCCTCAATTTAGTAGACACTGGCCCCTTAAGAATTGGTCCTTTCCAGCCACTTCCAGGTCTCCTCAAGCCAAATTCAGACACAGCAAAAACCCCAGGTTTCAGCTCCATGGGACACACAGAACTAAGCAGTGGGGGATCTCCACTCCCAAATCTGGGAATAATAAGACTCCCCCCCCTGTGGTAAACTGTCTCAATGACTTCCTTTTAAAATTTCCAAGCACTTATCAACTGACTGCCCATTTGGGGGGAAAGATTGCTCTTCATGCAAAGAATTGGGAACTCATTACCCAGGACAAATGGGTTTTAAATATAGTGTCCCAGAGATACAGATTTCACTTCCACACATTGCCAACACCAAGTGGGTGGCCGGACCTACCCCCAAATTAGTGGACAGAGGCCCAAAAACAAAAGTAATTTCTCTCTTAAGCATGGGGACTATTCAACTGGTATGAGAAGAGGAAAAGGGACAAGGTTTCTACTCGAGACTTTTCCTGGTACCCAGAAAAGACAATTCATGGTGTCCTATCCTGGACCTGTATACTCTAAACACCTTTTTGGAGATTCCAAAATTCAAGATGCTGACTCTTCACCAGTTACTAATCTAGGCAAAAATGCCTGGTTGGCAACACTAGATTTAAAAGAAGCATACCTGTACATCCCAATCAGGGAATCTTGCAGAAGATACCTACGCTTCAAAGCAGGCTACATGCACTATCAGTTCTCTGCACTGCCCTTTGGCTGATTTACTGCTCCCAGGGTATTCACAAAGTGCCTAGCTCCAGTTATTGCATTTCGCAGGCAAAGAAATATTCAAATATACCCATACCTGGATGATTGTCTAATTCAGGCAGAAAGCCAAGACATACTTTTGAATCATCTGGCCTTTGTAAAAAGGGTTCTATCTTTTCTGGGGTACACCATAAACGAAAATAAATCACACCTGGTACCCTGTCAGCAAATTATATTCCTTGGAGCAAGCTTGAATATAACTTCCCAGATGGCTTCCCTCACACCAGAAAAGCAAATTCATTTGACAACCTACTTCAAACAAGTGGCCACAAAAACTCTGCTATCTGCAAGGCAAATACTGCAAGCCTTGGGGTTCATGGCCTCCTGCATTCTTCTAATTCCATATGCAAGACTGCATATGAGGAAACTACAGTGGTATCTAAAACGCCTATGGTGTCAACATTCTCAAGACCTAAAAAACAATGATTCCTATCATACCTTGCCTACGCCTACAGTTCCTTTGGTGGGCAGAGGCCTGCCATCAAAACAAGGGACTACCTTTCACACCACCCAATGCTGCCCAAACCCTAAAACAGATGCATCAGACTCTGCATGGGGGGCTCACCTGGCAGGGAAGTGCATTCAGGGCAAATGGAACTCAAGTCAAATGCACTTGCATATCAATCAAAAAGAAATGTTAGCTGTACAGAATGCTCTGACAGCCTTCAAGGACCACATTCTTCTAGGACAACTAATGGTAAAGATGGACAACACCACTGTTATGTGGTACATAAGCAAGCAGGGAGGTACACATTCTTACCCCCTCTGCAGACTAGCCATGGCATTGTGGAACACAGCCTTGAGCTACCAAGTGCATCTACAAGCTCAATTCCTGTCAGGAAAATTAAATGCATTGGCAGATGGACTAAGCAGAAACCTCATGGACCCACACGAGTGGAAACTGGAACCAAGGATTTTCAACATGTTGACAAGCAAATGGGGGAGCCCAGATATAGACCTGTTTGCCTCTCCCCAGAACTACCAATTGGACATATTTAGCACAAGGACTCCCCACAAACAAGCCTGGAAAGTGGATGCTCTGTCTATCAGTCTATGCCTCCCCCCCTCTGCCTCTGCTCTCCAAAGTACTACTAAAAATCAAACAGGACAAATAAAGGATGATTTGATTGCTCTAGACTGGCCACGCCAACACTAGTTCCCCCTCCTGAGCACTGTGTCATGGTTATCAACATGGCACCTGCCTCAGACTCCTTCCCTGGTGTCTTAGCAGGAGAACCAGATTCTGTACCCTTAGCTTCCAACACTGAACCTTGCAGCCTGGCTAATTATTTAATCTCTCCTTTACCATCCCTCAGCAAACCTGTGATGGATAACATTTTAGAGGCTAGTAGGCCTAGTACTAGACAATCGTATGCTGAAAAATGGAAAAGATTCTGTGTCTGGAACCAATCTCAAGGGATGAGCACAGCAGCACCCAATTTACCTCAGATTTTATAATACTTAATTGAGATGCTTCACAAGGGCCTGTCTTTTTCCTCCATTAAAATCCACGCCTCAGCCATTTAGGCTCATTATAACACAGAACTTCCCCTCTTCTCTCGTCCACTGCTCAAGCAGTTCCTCAGAGGGGCCAAAAATTTGAGACCACCCAGGAAAGCTCCAACCCCAGCCTGGGACCATAACTTTGTCTTGGAGAAACTCACTCTACCTCATTTCAAGCCAGCTGTTACAGCAGACTTAAAATTTATTTCTTGGAAAACAGCTTTCCTTTTAGCTATCACTTCAGCTAGAAAAGTATCTGAATTACAGGCCCTTATAGCAGTGGAGCCTTTCATCATATTTCATGCGGACAGGGTGTCCCTCAGAACCAATCCATCCTTCATGCCCAAGGTGGTATCCAGTGTGGCTCTTAATCAGTCCATTCATTTGCCAGCCTTCTTTCCCAATCCACAGAATAAAGGGGAACGGATACTGCATTTCTTAGATGTGCACAGACAACTTAGATTCTACTTGGACAGTACTAAACCTCAAAGGAAATCTGAACAACTGCTGGTGGCATTTGCTGCAGGGGCAGAGGGGAAGGCTATTTCAAAGCAAACCATTTCTAAATGGATAAGCCATTGCATTCATTTCTACTATAAGCACCATGGAAAACATATCCCCCAGGGGATCAGACCTCACTCCACCAGGGCTGCATCTACTTCTACAGCCTTTCTCAGAGGCTTCCCCACCAGGGACATCCTAGAAGCTGCTACCTGGAGTTCTGTACATACTTTCACATAGCATTATCATTTTCCAATTTTCTCTAAATCCAAAGCTGGCTTTGTCACTGCAGACTTGCAGGGCTTTATAGCTGGCCCTAATGCTATCTAAATTCCTCCTCCCAACCATAGCTTTGGGAATCTACCCAAATGTAATGACTGCAAGAGTGAAACACGAAGAACATAATACAGTTGTGTACACTTACCATAAATGTAGATGTTCAAGTGTATTCACTGTTGCAGTCCTGGTTAACCCCCCTCCAGCCCCCTAACTTATTTTGGCTATAACTCTTCTTTCCTTTACTATGCTTAAAAGCCTTTTTGGTGTATTTACTTTTTTGTTGGAGGTATATCTTTGTGCTTTTATGTTTAATTGCTTCCCATTAGGGGGGGTCACCTGACATCTGGGGCAAGAAAAATTGATGTAATGGCATCAGCTGCATGTTTTATACCCCTGACGACCTGACGTCATGGAAGAAGGGACAGCAATTGACACAGGACCCAAGATATTGTTAATCAGGCCAACCGAGGGCAACCTGCAAACAGATAACCCAAATGTAATGACTGCAACAGTGAATACACTCGAATATCTACATTTATGGTAAGTGTACACAACTGTACTTTCTCTCTATCCCTCACCCTCTGTGAGGGGAGGATTGTCATGCTCTGAAAGGACATGGACCCTCTCAGCAAAATCAAGGGATCAGTCTAGTAAAGGTGTGAACAGAATTTCAAATGGCTGGCTCTAGGATGGTTTGAGTGGGAACTCCTTTTAGGAAAGTGATGGTAGTTGTCCCATGCCTGGTGGAATGCTCTCTAATGTGACCAGGTGTGTGTAACAGAACCTGCAAGGGCAGGGTTTGCCTCTGCTATCCTACAAAATATTATTTCCTAAACCTGCAATAATCTCCTTGGCACCAGAATAGTTTTGGAAACTTCCCAAGGGTTAGTCCTGCAGCATTGACCATGAAGAACATGGTACAGGTGTGCCCCACTTACCATAGTTGTATATGGTCATGTAGATCAATGTTGCAGTATATATTCTGGGTCTATATTATAACATCGAATTTTATAAAGTTCGAATGTTATAATATCGAACCAGTTTTGTCGAACGCTGAAAATAGCGAAGGTGCAGGACACCAAAGTCTTGCCTAGGGAAAGAATTTGGTGGGCCGTTGCTGTGGCATTGCTGTTTTCAGCGTTCGATATGTTGGAGCGTTACAGGTCATGTTCAGGTAAGTGTGCAGTTGTGTGTAGGTTAGGGTTAGGGGTGGGTTAGGTGAGTTAGGGTTAGGGAGCGGGTCAGGTAGGTGTGCGGTTGTGTGTAGGTTAGGGTTAGGGGGCAGGTTAGGTGAGTTAGGGTTAGGGCGCGAGTGAGGTGAGTGTGCGACACTGACAGACGTTAGGGTTAGAGTCGGGTTAAGGTAAGTGGATAGCTAGTAGTGTATGTAAAGTTTAGTTTAGGTGTAGGATTTTAAGTGTGTGCATGTGGATTGCTGTTTTTTTGTGTGTGTTTGTGTTGTGTGTATGTTTCTCGGAATAGCAATTTTTTTCCCTGGGAAAAAATCGGTATTCTGACTGTTTGATGTTTGCGGATTTCGATGTTTAGGGTTCTATATTATAACATTCAATCTTTGTAGATTTCAATGTTATAATATAGACCCGATATTCCTACCCTCTTACCCCTCATCTCTGGTTCTGCTTGTATGTATGATCCCTTTGGCTCATCTCAACTACACTTATGTTTCCTTCTCTTTTGCTTTCACAACCAAGACCAGACAGCTGAGGAGGTTGTGCTGTTCTCAAGCATCAAACTACTTTTCTTCATTTAGAAGGACCTGTGAATGGCACCGATGGACACCCTTCTATATCCTGACATCTGGATGTTGGTCAGTGAGTGTCTGCTTGGGGTGATGATGTGACTCTGGAAATTGGGTCTGTCGCAGGCTTCTGCATGGTAGGAAGTCCCAAGGAGTAGTACTGCAACATTGATCGCTCGAACATCTACAGTTATGGTAAGTGGGATACAACTGTAGTTTCTTGACTTAGTCCTAACAAGTATAGCATTTGTATAGCTGTTCTACTATTCTATCCTTCCTCAGTCAAGTCTTTCCACAAACTGGAAGCCTTCTCTTTCAGAATCCCTAAACACGCAGATGCAAATATTGCACTGTTCAAACAATGCAGACCTTTAAAACTTCCTACAGTGTGATGGATTCTCAAAGTTCAAGTACAACTGTAACCCCTAAAATGTTGCTGCCAATAATTAATGCAAATTCTGTGCTCACCTAGAAAACTACATAAAATTATTAATCCCTGCCAAAATTAAACAAAATGGGAAAGGTAGGAGTAGACTAGTCTGGTGGTCCACATACATAAACAGAACAATATTAATATAACACAAAACTCATTAAAATATATAGCAAAACTAAAAACACACACAGGTCAACTTCAAAAGGTTATCCAAGGGATTGAACTACCATTAGGAAAACAAAGGCATCCCTTGAGCTTACACTGACATTGGAATCCAAAGATAATTGCAAATCTGAAATCAGGAAGAAATAACACCGAACAGTGCTGTGAACTTGTTTATAATGGCACTACATACTATATGTGATGCCCGTGCACTGGCCCACTAATCAAGGATCCTCAATCCTCACTACTAACATCATCAACACTGGGAAAGATAATGAGTACACACACAATAAAGTACAGTTTCCCTTAAAAGCACACAGAGATCACAGCCAGTCTGGGGCTGGTTTCTCCCTTTCTCTCCAGATCCCCAATAAGACTTCCCACTGGCACAGCTATAGGGTACAGATCTCAGCCGTGTAGTCAAGCCAAAACCTCCAGTATCCTCTCTGTCCAACCAGTACTTTGTGTCCCTGCCCAAGTCACTGACACACACACTTTGAGATATGTGTTATATACAACCACACAGATACTCCTGGGGAAGGCTGGTACAGGTTCTCCAACTATGCCCCTTCCTGACAGTCTATAAGGTAGTAATCACTGCCACCAACTACTCTTATCAGCTACTAGAAAGGCCCTTACCAAAGGGTGTCCATTTTATACTGTGCAATATTATTATCCAAATAGTAAGTGGATGAACAGCAAGGCTTATTGGAGTGGCTTTGTACAGTATCACCAAATACAAGCAAGTACTCTAGAGCTTAAATTATCTCTACACAAAACAGCCACAGCTGGAAGGTTTAAAATATTTAATAATAAATAATAAAAACACTAGACAAATCTTCTCAATTCAACACAGTGCTAGTCAAGAGTTCAGAAATCACAGGAAAATGTTTAAAATAATACTGTATAATAGTCTGACATAATTATAGAAAATAGCTAGACTAAATCTGGCTAACTTCCTGTCTAACTAAGAGCAATCACAGTTCTAAATAAACTTACATATAGAGCAAAGGCAGAGTACTGGTGAGTGGTCAGTTCTGAAGACAAATGCAAAATGCTCTGATTCTCTCTCTGTGAGAAAGTCTTAAAAATAATACATCACTAATGATGCATTTTAGATTACACCATTCTTCTCTGGTTCCCAGGGCTAACAGAAACTCAGAATTTTAGATTGATCTTGCACCTGGCCAGGAAACTGCAGCAATAAAAGACATTATGTATGTAAAAATCTAGCAATTAACTCTGGTCTCAAATCAATAGAAGCTATTCCTCAGTCCAGACATTATGTCTCTGAGCTTTGAGATCAAACAGTCATACAATGCTTGACATATCAGCTTTCTTCCAGCAGAGTGCACTGTGGTTACATTTTTGAAGTTCAACATTTTGAAACAGTTTTCTGACATTTAAGAGGACAAGCCTGTGGATTATATTCATATTTACAATGACATAGAATTATCTACAAAATTCTATCTAGCTAGGCTGGTGGGTCTATATTATAATCTCGACTGTTTAAAAGTTTGAATGCATAAAGATTGAACTTTATGCATCGAACTCTTAAACAATCAAAATTAAATAAAAATATCCATACAAGAAAAAAAATACTAACAAGTGTAGGCGGGGAGCAAGCCCCCCCTGCATCACCCACACCCCCCGCTACTTAAATATACCAACTCCGAGATCGAGCTACAGTGCAGGAAAGGGAAGTCTTCCCTTTTCCACACCATTCTACATTAAAGTGTGACCTCGGAGTTGGTATATTTAAGTAGCGGGTGGTGTGGGGGCACAGCCCCCCTGCTTAAACCTAATAAGTTAAGTATCTATAGTTCAAATTTTCTTTTTTTTTAATTTCGAAGTTATGGAACTTCAATAATATGGTGTCATCCATATTGTATTTGATGTTCCGTAACTTCGAGATTTTAATATAGACCCAGGCTGGCAGCCTTCACACATCCCCCCCCCCCGGAGAAATCAAGCTAGCTTTTCAAGTGACACTTGAGAAACATTGCTTGAGAGGGTTAGGTCTATCTGAGTATACCTTACCCCATTCCCTGTCTTGAGATCCCATCTGCGTTGGCGTTGCTAACCCTACTGCAGTGCAGCACTGACATATCATATGCTTGCAACCCTAGGCTCCATAGGTTCATAGGTAGATACTAGGCTATTGGCCCTGGGGCCTATACAAGCCCAGCCAAAAAGGTACCCTGGCTTTTGCCACCCAAGAAAATTATTTTCCTGTGCCACTGTCGAGCAGAGCCACAGAGGTGATCCCCGAGGTGAATTTCCTATTTCCCATCCAATCATCAAGATTTTTCTTGAAGAGTGCTAATGAGGAGCTTTGTTTGATATAGATAGGTAGTTTATTCCAGTGTATGGGAAATCTCTAGGACAGGAATCTATCCTCCATCTTAGCAACTTGGCATTTTGCTGGCTGGCTCAGTGTAACCATGTTTGGGGATTGTGATCAGTAACTACAGTGAATTTTCTTCCATACAGATAAGGCTAAAGTTTTTGCAGTGCCTACACAATAGCTAGACTTTCCTTTTCTACAGCTGCATAGCATTCCTCCCTGGGTTGAAGCCTATGACTGAGATAAACCACTGGGTGCTCTTCTCCCTCTGAAGAAATCTGGCTAAGTACAGTCTCCACCCCATGGTTCGAAGCATCCTCCTGCACATTAAATTTGTTGCTGTAATCTGGACTGGCTAACACAGAGGGTCCTCCCAATGCTTCTTTAAGCTTCTAGAATGCCTGCTCACATGCTGGGGTCCACATTACCTTATATGGCCTGTTTTTCCTTGTCAGGTCTGTGAGGTGAGCAGCTATGGTACTATAACTGGAGAAGAACTTTCTGTAGTACCCTGCTGTCCTTAAGAATGCCCTTGCCTGCTTTTTGGTAACAGGTACAGACCATGCCTGAATGGCTTCCACTTTGGTAGATTCTAGCCTGATCTTACCACTCCCCACTCTATATCCCAGGTAGTAGACCTCTACCATACCCACCTGACACTTCCTCAGCTTGATGGTCAAACCTGCCCTCTGTAGTCTGCCCAGCACTTCCCTGACATGTTGAAGGTGCTCTTGCCAGGAAGGGCTGTAGATGGCAATATCATCTAGGTAAGCAAGGGCAAACCTTCCTGCTCCAGCAAGGATATGATCTACCAGTCTCTGGAAAGTTGCTGGGGCATTTTTTCATCCCAAAGAGCATCTTTGTGAACTCATACAAGCCAAAAGGAGTCACAAAGGCTGACCTCTCTCTAGCACATGGAGTCAAGGGCACCTGCCAGTAACCCTTGGTAAGATCAGTGGTGGTAAGATACTTAGCCCCACCTACTCTAGGGCTTCATCTGTCCTATGCATGGGGTAAGCATCTGACTTTGTGACTATTTAATTTCTGTAGTCCACACAGAACCTGGTGCTGCCATCCTTCTTTGGCACCAGCACCACTGGGGAGGCCCAGGGACTGTTTGACTCTTGAATAACCCCTAGTTCCAACATCCCCTGTATCTCCTCCCTCAGAGTCTGTTTGACTGTCTCAGGCACCCTATAAGGGGCCGGCCTAATAGGCCTTTGGGCACCCTGGTTTCCCAGTGAACATGTCCCCAAACTCCTTTACCACTGCTTGGGTTTCTCGATCCTGGGTAGAAGATAGCTGCTGGGACATTGCTACCCCTTCCACTGATGTGTCAGTCTGAGCCTCACTGAGGAGATCAGCCACCAGATCTCCCTCCAATTCCTCCTGCAATCCTCTGCAAATACACAGCACAAGTGCCACCCTATCATGGCAAGGTTTCATCATGTTAACATGGTACAATTTGTGCCCCTGTCTCCTGCCTAACAGTTCTACCCAGTAGTTTACATCACTTACCTTGCTTACCACATTGTAGGGTTCTCCCAGGCTGCTTGCAGTTTGTTGTGTCTGACAGGAATGAGAACCATTACCTGCTGCCCTACAACATACTCTCTAACTCGAGCATTTATGTCATACCAGACCTTTTTCTGTTGTTGGGCTTCTGCCAGGTTTTCCTGGCCAAGCCCATGAGCTCCCTGAGCCTTGTCCTGAGGTTTAGGGCATATGCACAACAGGCTCCTTGTGGGATTCACCATCACCTTCCCACTCATCACAAATTAAATCTAGAGGCCCTCTCACCCTATGCCCATACAGCAACTCAAAGGGTGAAAACCCTGTGCATTCCTGGGGAACCTTTCTGTAAGCAAACAACAGATGGGGCAAATATTTGTCCCACTCCCTCTTAAACTGGTCTTCAAATGCCCATAGCATGGACTTGATTGTAGAGTTTAACCTCTCAAGAAGACCATTAGTCTGGTGATGGTAGGGGCAGTCTTCAGGTGCTTCACCCCACAGTACTTTCACAGACAAGCCAGCATGTCTGACATGAAATTGGCATCTTTGTCAGTCAGTATTTCTTTTGGGAAATCTACCCTGCTGAAAATCTCTAACAAAGCATTTGCCACCTTTTCTGCCTTAATGAAGGACAAAGCCACTGCCTAAGGGTATCTTGTAGCATAATCTACTACCACTAGGATATACTTTTCCCCCTGTGGAACATGGGGTGATTGGAGGCCTCACAATATCCATAGCTACCCTCTGAAATGTCTCCTCAATCACAGGCAAAGGCTTATTGGAGTGGCTTTGTACAGTATCACCAAATACATGCAAGTACTCTAGAGCTTAAATTATCTCAACATAAAACAGCCACAGTTGAAAGGTTTAAACATATTTAATAATAAATAATAGAAACACAAGACAAATCTTCTCAGTTCAACACAATGCTAGTCAAGAGTTTAGAAATCACAGGAAAATGCTTAAAATAATACTGTATAATAGTCTGACATAAACATAGAAAACAGCTAGACTAAATCTGACTAAACTGCTATCTACTCTAAGAGCAGTCAATGTTCTAAATAAACTTACATCTAGAGCAAAGGCAGAGTACTGGTGAGTGGTCAGTTCTGAAGACAAATGCAAAATGTTCTGATTCTCTGTCTCTGAGAAAGTCTTTAAAATAATACATCACTGCTGACTCATTTTAGATTACATCATTCTTTGGTTCCCAGGCTAACAGAAACTCAAGATTTTAACATTTCTTTGATCTTGCACCTGGCCAGGAAACTACAGCAATAAAAGAAATTATATATGTAAAATTTAGCAATTAACTCTGGTCTCAAAATAATAGAAGGAATTCCTCAGTCCAGACATTATGTCTCCAAGCTTTGAGACCAAACAGTCTTGCAATGCTTGACTTATCAGCTTTCTTCCAGCAGAGTGCACTGTGTTTATATTTCTGAAGTTCAACATTTTGAAACAGTTTTTTTACATTTAAGAGGACAAGCCTGTGGATAATATTCATATTTACAATTACATAGAATTATCTACAAAATTCCATCTAGCTAGGCTGGCAGCCTTCACATATCTTCACACTGTAATTCAGTGGATTTCACAAATTGCAAACAGTGCAGTTTCACCCCACAGACATCAATAAAAACCAACATTTGCCCATGGATTTTAAACTATCTTATCATAAAAGAACACTTGCTGTACTGATTCTCAGGACCTTCCTGCCATGCAGAAGCCTGTGACCAGCACAAATCCCAGAGCCTTTACATCATCCCTAGCTGACGGATGACGGAAGACTGACAACAGGGTATAAGGGGGGTATCCATCAGAGCTGTCTTATGATATTCTTCCATAAGTGATCCCCTGCCAAGAATAGCCCAGCACCAATCCAGTATACCAAAGCCTTTAGAGTTTATAGACATCGTGCATCACATGTATGCTTCCTGTGCAAGGAGTAGGGCATAAAAGTGATATACAGACGTACATATCTCAGAACATTTTTGCCAGCAGTTCAAATGCCATTGGTCTGAAGGCTCTCCTTCTATGCTGGCTGATTACCGAGTCATTTTCAGACAAGTGCCCTGCTGGGGTTCTTTCTCATATTCTATTTTATTTTTGTTGTTGTAAGTTTACATGTCATCCAGAAAGGGAGAATGTCAGTGTGGGAGGCAGATTCTTCATAAAGATCATCACAAACAGAATCTCTTCTGTTTTTGTGCTTCTTACAACCATAGGTAGCTTTATATTTGCCAAGCATTTGTCCCAAGAACCTAAGTAGTCATCTCTCTTCCTTGTCTGTTTACCTAGAAAACCAACATCCAAAGTTGGTGGAGTCTTCTCATCCTGAGGGTCAGTTGCCGGCCAAGAAAAAGGCCAAAATATTCAGGTCTGATTCAGCTGCTATATATCCTCCCTGGATGTCTATCTCAAGGCTGGTGAAAGCCTAGAGGATTGTGCCAACAGCCTGTCAGAGGCTGGCATGGATGCCACGTCTCTTTCCTGGGAGGCTATTCAAACATCTGCTACAGATGTTGTGGGAGAATCTCAGCTGATTATATCTGAGGGACTGAGAGAGATCCTGCAGTTTCTAGTTTGAGAGGAAATTCCTACTGCACTGGTAGAGTGTTGTCAGGGGTCTGACCCTCCTAGGGTTTTTCGTGCAGATGTTCCAGAAATAAACAAAAAAGCAAGCATATTTCCCCTGCTGTTAAAGATCCCTAACATGAATGGCAGGATTTTACTCAGGGGTTGTTTAATGCTTTAATTGCTTTAAAGTCTCTCAGGGAGTTACTGTGCTTGCTAGTTCCTGGTCATCTACTCTTCTTAAGAGACCTAGGGAGCAAGAGTCCTCTGATAAGGATCTGGATTCTGGGGAAAGGTCCTTGGCATACTATTCTCAGATCCATTCTCCTTCGGACTATCAGTCCAGATTCTCATTTAGAGGATGTTCCCTTTGGGGACACTATTTCATGTATTACAGAATATTTCAAGTGGGATTGTTCTCAGTTTTCTGATATTTGGAAGATGTATTATGAACTCCTCCAGATGGAGTCTCCCAAACCCTCTGTTTTTCTTCTAGTTTTGGCTGCCCTAAATACCTTTTCAGCAGCCTGTGTTACCCCTGATTTTCAGCCTCGCAGAAACCTGACAGTTTTTACAAGGTGCCTAATGATTGTAAATGTCTGTATAAATGTTGTTCAGCTGATCCTTCTGTAGTGTTTGCCTCTTACTGACAAAACTTCTAAGCTTTTACCTTCTACTAAACTGCTTCCTTCAAGCAAAGATAGTAGAGCCATGGAACATCTGGGCAAAAAGGTTTCTACTGATGCCACCTTGGGTTTTAGGGCTATCAATAACCACACTTACATGACTAAGTATATTTTAGCCATTCTTTTTCAAGCTTCACTGTTAATTTCCGACCTTTCTGATTTTTAAGGGAAGATTTCTCCTCTTTCTTTGTTGGGTTCTACCTTTCAAGTGGTTCAACAGTCCAGTAAGTGTAACTGTGATGCAGCTGATGCTTATTCTAGGGCTGCTGCCTTTGGTTCTATTCTGAAGTGTTACTCTTGGACTCTTCTTCAGCCTTTACCTGATTATATTAAAGCTAAGTTATTGGATGCTCCTCTTGATAATAAAAACTTTTTGGACTGTGCTGCTTCTGTCATTTTTAAGTCCCTCCAGATAAAGGACAAGACCTTGAAGGAATTGAAACATATTTTTGTTTCTCCTGTCCCTAAGTTCCAGAGTAATTATCCCTCCAGATCTGCTTTTGTTTACAGACAGTATCGCCCTCCACCCAAAGGTAAAAATGATTCTAGGTGTGTACTTCCAGCTAAGTCTACTCAGAATCCTATTTTCCAGAAGCCTAGAATTCTATTTCCCAGAAGCCTTCTTTTCAGGACAAAC
Organism: Protopterus annectens; assembly: GCF_019279795.1. Classification (NCBI taxonomy): domain Eukaryota; kingdom Metazoa; phylum Chordata; order Ceratodontiformes; family Protopteridae; genus Protopterus; species Protopterus annectens. Next base: position 440,393,217 of record NC_056727.1, read on the forward strand.
CTAGTTCCATTTGACACTTTGCTTCCCTTTTCCCTTGTCTCTTCATCTTTCCCTGTCCCTTCCCATCATCTGTCCATCTGCCAGGGGTATTTCACGATGTGGAAATCTCTTGCTCCTTTTTTGGGCATCCAGCAACATCTTTAGGAATAGCTTCCTTTTTCCAGAAGTGCTTCAGGCTCTTCTGGCTGAGGACATCATGGAAGTTGTGTCCCCAACCTGGTAAGGGAAAGGTTTTTATTCCAAGATGTTCCTGATACCCAGGAAGGAAGGCACCTGTAGACCAGTTCTAGACCTTTCTCAGCTCAACACCTTTCTAAAGGTCCACTCCTTTCAGATGTCCCTTCAAACCTTGTTCCATCCTCTTCTTCCCCAGACTTTTCTGGTATCTCTGGACCTCAAGGATGCCTACCTTCACATCCCTATCCATCCTCTTTTCATTAAGTTTTTGTGTTTCTCTGTTTTTTTCCATGCATTTTCAGTTCTCTGCTTTGCCCTCTGGTCTCTCTACTGCCCTAAGGGTATTCACCAAATGTCTCACTCCTGTCATTGCCTTTTGATGAGGGGAATCAGATCTTTCCTTATCTAGATGACCTGCTCATTCAGGCTTCATCTCCAAGGTTCTACTTCTGGTCCTCCAGTTTACTGCTTGCCTGCTACAAAGTCTGGGGTTTGCCATAAACTTTCAAAAATCAGTACTGGTTCCTTCCCAGGACCATGTTTTTCCTCAGTTGCAGGATCCAGACCATTCTTATGCTGGCATCTCTACCATCCTAAGGCTCTTTCTCTGATTGCCTTTTCTAATCTCCTCTTCCTCTTCCTCTGGCTTCAGTCACAGACATGGATTTTCTCAGGGTTCTCGGATTTATGGCTTCTGCAATTCCTATGCTGTCTCTGGTCAAGCTCCATATGAGAAAACTTCAGTGGTATCGCAAGTCAGTGTAGCTTCAATGCTGTCATCCCCTGAATTTCCTAGTTCTCTTCCTTTCCTGTCTCAAACTTGAGCTTCAATGGTGGCTTCATCAACTTTCTGTCTCCCCAGGGCTTCCTGTCCAACCTCCAGTCCTATCTCAGGAGCTCTTTTTGGATGCCATGGACAGGGGGTGGGAGCTTCCTTCAATTCTGTCACATTCCAGGGTCTATGGCCTCCTCATCATAGGTCAGATCACATCAACATCAAGGAAACGAGAGCTCTCCTTTTTGCTTTTCAGGCATTTTATTCCCTCTTTCTTCCAGAGCCTCTCAGCATTTTCATAGACAGTACCACAGTGATATAGTATGTAAATAAGCAAGGGGGGAACACAGTCCTACATTCTTTGCAGGCCCGCTTTTCAGGTCTGGGATCTAGCTGTCCATTATCAAGTGAGTCTTCATGCTGTCTACATTCCTTTAGAGCAGAATATAGTGGCAGACTGTTTGTGCTGGTCCAGTACACAGGCTTATGAATGGAGGCTTCATAGAGATGTGCTTCTGGACATTGTCCATTGGTGGGGTATTCCTTAGGTCAACCTTTTTGCTTCCCCGCTGAACAAACAACTTCTTGTCTTCTGTTCCAGAGTCCCAAGTCTTCTGGCATGGAAGGTTGATGCCCTGTCTTTTCATTGGGGATGTTTCTGTATGCCTTCCCTCCCCTTCCCCTGATTTCGAGGCCTTGCACCAGATCAAGCAAGACCCCCCCAGAATCTTGCTGGTAACTCCCTTTTGGCCCAGACAGCATTAGTTCCCCCTTCTTTTTCACTTAGACAGGGACAATCACCACAGTTACCTCACCAGACAGACCTTCTCACAAAAGACGAGGGGTCTATTATCCATACTTACTTGTCCAGTCTTCAACTGATGCTGTGAGTGATAAGTATTTAATCCCTTTTAGGCATCTCTTTTCTGAGGATGTGCTTTGAGTTCTGCAAGAAGCCAGGAAATCCACTACCAGGAAATCATATTTGTTTGTCCAAATCGAAGAGATTGTTTTGTCTGCTGCCTGTCTTGTAACCAGCATCCCTTTTCAGTGGGGATCCCTGTGGTTCTGTCTTACTTGTTTGAATTGCTCCATGCTGAATTAGCATATTCTTCAGTAAAAGCTCACTTCATCTATTTCTACATGTTTGGCCTTGACTACTCCTCTAGCCAGTAGGTTTGAGGTCAAACAATTTCTTTAAGGTGTCCTTCATATCAGACCTCCCAGGAAGCCTAATCCACCTTCCTGGCACCTCAGTTTTGTTCATGAAAAATTGGCTTAGGCTCCCTTTGAGCCTGCTGCTTCAGTTTCCTTGCAACATTATACCTGGAAGACTGTTCTTCTTTTGGCCCTTATTTTAACTAAAAGATTCCAAACTTCAGGCACTTATGACTGCTCCTCCTTTTTTAGTTTTTCACAGGGACGGGGTGTCTTTATACTAATCCTTGTATGCCCAGGTTGGTCTATGAGTTGTCTCTTTAGCCAGTTTATTAATATACCCTCTTTTTTTCCTTCTCCGCAGTCTGCTAGTGAGAAGGTTCTTTACACCCTAGATTTGCATAGGCAGATTAGATATTATTTGGATAAGATTAAAGCTATTCACATTTCTGAGCAACTTTTTGTTTCCTTTCATCCCAGGTGTTTGGGTTTGGGAGTTTGAAAATAAACCATTTCTTCCTGGATATCTAAGGTAATTTCTTTTTGTTATTCCTTTCACAGTAAATGTTTTTCCTCTTCTGTAAAGGCTCATTCTACCAGAGCTGTTGCTCCTTCTGGTGTCTTTTTCAAAGGACTGGATATGGATTCCATCCTTGAGGCTGCTATTTGGACTTTTGTCCATACCGTCCCTAAATATTACAAGTTGGATGTTGTTTCCAGAGCAAGAGCTGGCTTTGCCAGGGCTATCCCACATGGGTTTCTAGAGAGCTCTTCAGTGCCTTCCTCCTTCCAGGTTTCCTCTTGAGCTTTTGAACTCTCCCTTAAGTAAGGAATACTACATCTACAAATACTAAAGGCTTTGGTAAACTGTCCACATATCGGCCTATCCTTGGCAGGAGATCTCTTACATAAGGAATACTGCAACACTGAAGTGAAGGACATCTACTGGTATGGTAACATTTTAACCAACTGCACTTTCTTTCTAGCAGTGCAGTCAGATGCACTACTCACTTGTACCTAATACTCACAGTCTATTGGTTGGCTTGTTTTTCCAGAGTTCTTAACCTGCTTTGAGATAAATACCCTGTTGGGGAAATTCTCTTCTAATTAATGTTTAAAGAGGTCAATAACTGTTTGAAGTGTGTGATGCAAATCCTGCAAAAGGATTTTCATTCTCATGTTTGGGGCCTCATCACATTTTTAATTGTCATGATTATGCAAGATTTTGCTCAGAAACCCTTAACTGTAGGGAAGAATTCCTTGCAACCCACATAGAGTGCTTGGAACCAGTGCCACCCATGTCTTTGCATGCTTCAGCTGTAGCCAGATCCTTTCCCAAGAAACACAAACATAAGAAAATGAAGAAGTATGTTCCAGACAGTGGAGAACCTTCCCTATCCTCTGTTAGATCAGCCAATGACTTGAGTGAGGTGCCTTTGCAGCCCTCTTGTCCTATGACTACTAGGCCTGAGCCCTCTGGCACAACCCTTCAGAAGGCTATGGTGGGAGGCCACACCACTATAACCACTGCCATTCTGATTTTAGGTGGATCCAGAGCCACTTCTGCTTATGACACTCGACTGTTGGTAACTGAGGAGGAAAGCATTTCTTCTTCAGTAGTCTTGCGCAAAGAACTTTCAGGGAACCAGACCAAGGTCTCTGCCACCTGCCCGCATACAATGGCCTTGATTCCTAAACCTCAGACACCCAAACCAAAGAGACCAGTTAGCATGCCCCAATTTTTAACTGTTTCAATCCACATTGGGAACCAAGACCTGCCTAAGCTGGCCAGTGAGTTCATGAAGCCTAGGGAGCCCAGCCAGTAGCAGGTGTCTGTTCCAGAAGCTTCCTCTGGAAAAAGGAGGACACTCTCTCACTCTTCAACAGGATTCCAATGCCTCAGAATCCAAAGACGGAGAGTTTTCATATGCTGAACACATCCCTTTTCACTCTTTTATTAGGGAGAGCATAGAATTCTCTCGGGCCGAGACCCATTACAGACAGCTTCTAAATCTACCATCTTCCAGACCACTAGCTATCCCTCCAGTTCATGTAGTCCTAGGTGATGTTTTTGAAGAAATTTCCTTTGCACACTGACTCCCACCCATTTGCCCGAGAATGCTAGATCATTTTTACAGAATGTTTGACACCCACAAGCACCTTTACAAGAACCCACAGGAAGATCCCACAGTGGTATCTACTGAATCCTCCAAGGGTGCCCCTAACAGTGCAGCTAGACACCCCTTGCCTAATAAAAGTGAAAGCAGATTGTTAGATTTGGTTAAAAAACTCTGCACATCTGCTACCCTGACTATGAATGCCCTTAACTGCCAATTCCACATGTTAAAGTACTTGGAGTCCTTACAAGAACAGATCAATGCTAAAGCAGAGGGCTTAGCAGACATGAACTTAAAGAGATGTAGAAGACAGCTAAATCAGCACTCCAGGTGTCCAGGCATTTGCTGAAATGTGGCTTTGATGCTCTGGATGCATCAAGTAGAGTAGCTGATAAGGGATCCATCACTCGTAGACATGTCTGGCTGAGGACTCAGCCCAAGTTAAGGTGGAAATCCTGGATGACCCATTGGATAAGCAGTTCCTCTTTGGCCCCCTATGGAGAAAATCTTTGAGAAATTAGACAAAAAAGGAAACAAATCAAAACTGTTAAGGAACTTTGTCTTCCACATCCAGGTATCACAAGAATTATCCCTCAAAATCTTAGCCTCTGCCTCCAAGACAAGAAAAGGGGTGGCCTCCTGGATGAAAGAGACCAAGACAATATGGAAGATTGCAACCTAAACAACGTTCTAGACTTCGGGGGATCAAAGGACCCTATACCCCCAGAGGGCAACTTTGACTGTTCAAAACACCTCTTCCTTTCCTACACCAGTGGAAATCCTTCACCAAGAACCAGTGGGTTTTAAATATCATTGAAAAAGATTATTTCATCCAAGCTGGGGCCTTCCTAGCAATACCAAAGGACAAGAGGGACTTCTCCCCATCCTATTAGAACTTCTGCAAAAAAGCTCCATTCAGACAGTTCTTGCAAGATATGTGTGCACAGGGTTTTACTAAAGGACTTTTCTGGTCCCAAGTAGGGTTGCCACCTTTTCAAATGGCCAAAGTGGAACATTTTTGGTACAGACATCAGATTTTGCAGGCTGACCCATACTCACAGTCAGTACAAAGGTTAGAACTTAACTTCTTTGCCTAAATAAAAGCTTATTCTTGTAGCATTTTAGTTGCTTATTCTGTTTCTTATGACATTTAGGTATTTTAGATACAGAATAACTGTTTAATGCAACTATTACATAAAATATAGGAAATAATTTTGTCCTAAAATCTCTGGACATTTGCCATTTTTACAATTTTTTTGCCAGGACACAACTGCCCAAAGAGGGACTGTCCCTCGCAAAGTGGGACAGGTGGTAACCCTAGTCCCAAGAAAGGAAGGCACCCGGAGACCAATGTTAGACTTGTTAAACAAGTTTCTGCACATTCCAAAATTTAAAAGTTAACCTAACAAAAACTTCTACCCATATCTTTCAGGAAGCCTATATGGTCACCCTAGACCTGAAGGATACTTACCTTCATGTACCAATAGCCAAGGAGCACTGAAAGTGTCTTCAGTTTATGGCAGTTGAATTACACTACCAGTTCTGAGCTTTTCCATTTGGTTTATGCACTGCTTCCAGAGTTTTCACCAAATGTCTAACTCCAGTTATAGACCATTACAGAATTCCTCAAGTTCATATTTACCCCTATCTGGATGACTGCTTCATCCAGTGAAATCCATCCTGAAACTTCAGACAGCTCTGCAGGTGACTATGTACTGTTTCTCAACTTCAAGTCACAGCTTCAGCCACAGACAAGAATTCTCTTTCTGGGTATACTGATAGATTTAGTACAATAAAAATACTTCCTACCTCAAGACAAGGCTGTCTTCCTAACAAGCTGTCTACACAGCCTACTTCTAAGACAGACAGTCTCTGCAAGGGAATACTTAAGGGCCTTGTGATACATGACATCTTGCATCCCAATGTTTATTCTGGCAAAACTGCACCTGAGAAAGCTATATGTTGTCTTTATCATCTGTTCCTTGACTGATAGGTCTCAGATCTAACTTGGCTCCATAGCTCAAGCTCCTCCCTTTACCCATAGTCCTTTCCCACTGAAATAGCTCAGATCTTATTTGTTGCATCATAGCTTGGATGTGGTTATCTGCAGCTTGAATAACTTGATACAGATAAGTAGTTTCTTATTTATTGTGTTCATTTTCTGTAATTATCTCTTTTTTTTCTTCTTCCCATTTCTTATTAACATAAAATATATGTAAATAAATACATAAAATTGTATAGGTTATTTATTTCCTTCTATTCTAGTCATTGGCCTTAAGCCTTTTGCCTTCATTGCTACCTGTTAAATACTTTATTTTATTTATTTATTTATTTTACATTTGTTTACTGGGAAAGTCTGACTGGGCATGGATCCCATTTTCAGCAGAGGCCTGGGGAGAAAATCTCCACAAAGATTAGTACAGCAGATACAGTAAAAACAATAGACAAGTTAATAAAGTACAGTACAGAGTCAAAAAGTTAAGGTACGGTTTCAAGGCCAAGAAAGGAGCAAAAAGTAAATATACTATAAGAAACACAGTGTATTACAATAAACAATACAGTTGAAAGGAAATTTTTTTTCAGTCATTTGGTTACACTCATCAGTGGCTAGTACAATGAGCATATATCGATTGATTAAGGGTATAGAAAGGAGTTGTTGCAAGGTTTCACAGAAGGTTAAAATATATTATCTAATTAAGTGAAGCTACCCAGGTTCAGAACAATTACATAACTAAGAACTATGTAAATGGGACCAGAGGAGTTTTTTGAAATTATTTTTGTTTTCAGTGGTCCTAATATCTGTGAAGCTGGTAGTCCATGCTTTTTGCAACAGAAATGGAAAACAAGGAATCCCCAGAGCTGTTTTTGCTTTTGCCTATGTCAGCAAGTGCTTTACTGGTGGATCTTAATAGGTGTTTGTTAGAGAAGATATTAAGTAGACCTTGAAGAGCTGGAACTCTATTGGGATAATATGGAATTTGGTGGGCTATTGTAAGCTGGTTATATGTGAGCAGGTTGGGTAATTCTAGCCAGGAGAGTTGCTTGATTGCTATGCAGTGATGTGTCCTGAAGGGTGAGTAGAAACAAACCTAGCTATTTTATTGTAGCAGGTGTTTAGTTTGTTAAAGTCTGCTTTGTTTAGGTTGATGCGTATGGGGGAGGCATAGAGGACTGTGGATAGTAGGTGGGTTCTTGCAATGGTAGCTTTACTGTCATTGGTGAGGTACTTTTTGCATCTATATAGGGTTCCAAGTTTTTTATGGACTTTCTTTATTGTCTGTGCAATGTGCATATCGAATTTCATGTTGTGATCTACGATAACCCCTAGAAGTTTGTTGTGTTGGACAGGTGTGATAGGGGTGTTATTAGCTGAGATTATTGTGAATGGTGGTATGGGGTCTAAGGCTCTAGTGGGATGGAATATCATTATCTGTGTTTTATTGGTGTTAGGTATTAGTTGAGAGTTGGCTAACCAAGTTTCAACAATGGTAAAGGACTCTTGTGTCAATTCCTGGAGTTGAAGGAGTGATGGGGTGGAGCAGATTAGAGTGAAGTTATCGGCGTACTGGACTAGAGTGGTATGTTGGGTAGCTTTATGGAGTTGGTTGGTGAATATGTTGAAAAGAAGAGGTCCAGGAATGGATACTTGGGGACCCTTAGGTTGACAAGTAGGAGAGGAGAGGAGATAAGGAGTTTTGCCATTTTATTGCTTGTTGGCAGTTGGTTAGATAGTCTTGAAACCATGCTAGTGTGAAGTGGCTGAGATTAATATTTGAGAGAGCAAAAAGGAGTTTGGAATGTGAGACAGTATTGAAGGCCTTGGAGAGATCAAGGAATACAGTGGATACTAGTTTATCATTGTTTTGATGTTGGTTTACTGTGTTGGTAAAGCTAATAAGGGTTATGGTAGTACTGTGATGGGGCAGAATCTGTGATGGGTGTTGTTTAGCAGTTTATTAGTGAGGACAGTGTCCCTAATGATAATGCACATCAGCTGGGTATAACAACCCTGTGTTTCTAATGCTTAGTCAAATACTGCTTGTGCTGTGCTGGTGAGGTCATAACAAGGCCGAAATATGCAAATCCACAGCTAGTGGGTTTTGGCTTTATTGGCCTGAAATTGTCCATTAAAACGAAACAAGTCATTGGCATTCAGAATTGCCAGTTAGCTGAAACACCTGATGTTCATAAGGCTCATTTGCATATATCCCATGTGCCTCTGATACAAGAGATTTGGGAGGTCACTCAGTGGAAGTTCTAGCTTTACTGGAGTTTTCATTTTGTTTTTACTGATTGTTTTTTCAGTGACCTTCCCACTCATTGTTTTAGTTTGTTGTTTTGGATATTTTTGCAGTGACCCTAATAATAATGGACATCGGATGGGTGTAACAACCCTGTGTTTCTAATGCTTAGTCAAGCACTTTGCTTGTGCTGTGATGTTGAGGTCATAACTAGACTGAAATATGTATATCCACAGTTCGTGGGATTTGGCTTTATTGGCCTGAAATTGTCCATTAAAATGACAAAACAAGTCATGGGCATTCAGAATCACCAGTTAGCTGAAACACCTGATGTTCATAATAATCATTTGCATATATCCCATGATATATCCCATGTGCCTCTGATACAAGAGGTTTGGGGGGTCACTCAGTGGAGGTTCTAGCTTTGCTGGAGTTTGCATTTTGTTTTTACGTATTGGTTTTTAAGTGACCTTCCCGCTCATTGTTTTAGTTTGTTGTTTGGGATATTTTTCCAGTGAGCCTAATGATAATGGACATCAACTGGGTATAACAAACCTGTGTTTCTAATGCTTAGCCAAACATTCTACTTGTGCTGTGCTGATGAGGTCATAACAAGGCCAAAATATGCATATCCACAGCTAGTGGGATTTGGCTTTATTGGCCTGAAATTGTCCATCAAAACAATGAAACAAGTCATTGGCATTCAGAATCACCAGTTAGCTAAAACACCTGATGTTCATAAGGATCATTTGCATATATCCCATGTGCCTCTGATACAAGAGGTTTGGGAGGTCACTCAGTCGAAGTTCTAGCTTTGCTGGAGTTTTCATTTTGTTTTTACTGATTGTTTTTTCAGTGACCTTCTTACTCATTGTTTTAGGGTTTTATATAAGGGGAATAGAATGACAATTGGATGTTAATTAGATAGTTCCACAGAGTTGCCTCATTTGTGAAGTGGTATTACATGTGAATTTTTCCACAGAGAATGAATGCATTGTTGTGATAAAGAATGGTTAATAAGCATGGAGACTGGGTAAGAGATGGCTTTGGCTGCAATCTTTAGATATTCTGCAGGTAATTTGTCAGCAGCTAGGGTTGTGGATTTAAGCCTGTTTAGGTATTTATATATTGTGCTAGTTGGGATAGGCTGTAAGGATAAGAGGTTTTGGTCTGCTGGTAGGTTTGGAGGTGAAATGGGAGGACTGTTATTAGTGAGTGCTAGGATGGATTTGGTAAAGTGCTTGTTGAATTGGGTGGCAATATTATTGGTGGTGATGTCAATGTTAGGGGGTGGAGTACTAGTCTTTCCTGGTTGTAGGATTTTATTAATGGCAGCCCAGAATTTTTGTGGGTTATTTTTGTGTTTGGTTTGAATGCCTATATAGTAGCTCCTTTTGTCTGTCCTAATTTGTTTTTGACTTTGTTCCTTAGTTCCTGGTATGCCTGTCTATTAGTCTGAGTTTTATTTTGATGCCACAAGTCCCATGCTCTGTCTCTTTGTTTTAGTAGTAGATGGGTATCTCTGGTTTACCAGGGGGCATAGTTGGATTTAGTTCTCTCAGTTCTGATAGGGGCAAGATGATTTAGAGTGTTTAGGAAAGTGTTAGTGAAGTAAACTACTGCACTTTCCAGGGGGAGAGATGAGAGTGGTCTTCAGTTGTATTGATTAAGTGCAGATATGAAGTCATGGGTTTTTGAAATTCTTTGTATACTGGATTTTTTGGAGGGTGGAGGATTTTAATGGATTCATTTGGTGTCTATAAAGGTGGGAAGGTGGTCACTGAGAGGGTCTGGGAGGGAGTCTTAGAGGTAGATTTGAGATGGTCTGTTAGTAAGGATCGAGTCTGGTATGGACTCCTTTTTTGATGCTTTATCTACACGTGTTGTGATTTTGATTAGTTGAGTGAAACAATTTAGGTTAATGTGGTTAGTGAGATGGAGCAAGTTACAGAAGGACCAATCAATATTAACTTCACCTAGTATGATTATTTCTTGGGAAATTTTTGGGATGTCCAGGCTAGAATGGATTGTACTGTGTTAATGTTATTGCCAGGGGGTATATAGGTACCAATTATATGTAAGTGTTTTTTTGAGTTGATTTTTAGCTTAGTGAACATAGTTACTGCATTATTGAACTTGAGTTGTTTGTTGGCTAACAATTCAATGGTCAGGTTGTTTTTGAAGAGGAGAACAATGCCTCTGCCTCTTTTGGATATTCTGTCTTGTCTAAGAACATTTTAACCAGGTGGAACAAAGTCATTATTATTGTTTAGTGGTTTTTACCAGGTCTCTGTAAGAAGGATTATGTCGGATGAGTAAAGGGCCAGAGTAGCGTGTAGCTCTGGGATTTTGTTCAATATGGTCCTTATGTTTTATGTTGAGTATAAGGAGATCTTTTGATTGCCTGTGGAAGGTTAGAATGTTATTTGTCTCGTAGTAGGGGGTGTTATTGTTTGTACAGCCAGAGTTTGGGTGCACTTCTTCACCAAGTATAATTGGGGATGCTATTTGGATTATAGATTTTAGGCATTTGATTATAGATGTGTTATATTTTGAGGAAATATGGTTGTTTAGTTTGTGTGGGGTTACTTTGAATGTGGCAAGGTCATGCTATGATATCTTGTAGATAGAAGGAGATATTACTGAAAAGGCTGGTTTGTCTTGTGAATGGGTAGTGCAGGTAGGGGATTTAGTCTGAAACTTTGACTTGCTAGTGTAGTGGTAGGAGGTTAAGTGTGAGGTGATGGTGAGGCTTATTAATTTAAAGGTTAGGGGCCACCTTTTGCTCAGACTAAATGTTGCTATATTGTTGTGAATTTTAGCAGGTATATTTACAGGAGTGGGTAGAGATTTAGGTGTGGCTATACTTTATGTAGGTTGTAGTTAGAGTGTGGGATTAGGTAGGGAGTATTAGCCTGAAGAGTTTGTACAATTTGGGTATTGTGTGACTGAGGTGATGTAGAGTGAAGGTAGATGGTGATGTGGACTGAAGAGAGTGAGAATATGAGAGGCTATATAAAAATGAGGTTGGTGTGAGAGAAAGGCTTAGGGGAGTGGCTAGTTAAGTGTAAAGTCAGGAGCTTAGGGGTGGGTGGGAATGGGGTAGGGCAGAGGAGAGGAGAGGAGTGAGCCCAAGCACAGTGAAGAGTGAATGGAGCAGGAAGAAAGAAATTTCAGGTATGTGCAAGTAAAAATAATCAATTGCTCTGAACTATTGGCTTCTTAGTAGCAAATGCATTTGTCCATTAAGCTATAACACATATTATTGTAGATATTAGTGAGACTGCCTTGGTATGGGCAGCTGTGAGGCTAAATAAATGTATATAGTAAGAGGGATGTGGTTAAATAGAATACTGGAAAAAGCAAAATAAAATGTATTTAACTTGGGAAGGGAGTCTATAGAGAAGATACAAAATTCAAAGGATGTCTGGTGACCAAATTACTATAGGGACTAGAGGAAAAACTATAGTCCAGTAGCATATGCAAGCTACTGTAGTAATATTATAGAAGGAAGAAATAATGTAAAAAAAATCCCTGCTGCTTACTCAGGCATTTGTATTTAGCAAGTTAAGGATTATCATAAAATACAGCTTTCAAAATATCTTTTATGTGGTGAAACATACATAGGTTCATAGGTAGGTACTAGGCTATTGGCCCTAGGGCCTATATAAGCCTAACCAAATGGTACCCTGGCTTTTGCCACCCAAGAAAATTATTTTCCTGTGCCCCTGTCAAGCAGAGCCACAGAAGTGATCCCCGGGGTGAATTTCCTATCTCCCATCCAATCATCAACATTTTTTCTTGAAGAGTGCTAATCAGGAGCTTTGTTTTATATAGATAGATAGTTTGTTCCAGAGTATGGAAAGTCTCTGAGACAGGAATCTATCCCTCCAGCATGTTCTGTTTATTGTGGTGACAAGGTTTAGGTCCCTAAGAGCATGTAGCTCGGAGGGATTGGGATTTCTTTACGTGGAGCATGTTCAACAGCTCTGGGTTTGATACAGCTTTGTATGTTAGGCAAAGATCGCCTCTGAGTAGGTGATATGAGACAGAGTAAATCTGGAGTTTTTTGAGATGGTCTGCGTAGGGCATCTGTTTGAGGCCAGTAATCCTCTTTGTGAGGTATTTCTGTGGCCTTTCCAGTTGTTGTAGATGTCTTGTGAGGTACATACCAAAAGGGGCGTTGCACTCTATAATGGGTCTAATGAGTGATGAGTAGAGGGGAACAATGACCTCTTTTTTCCTGGATGAGAAACCTTTTGTGATGAGGTGTGCCATGTAGAAGGATTTCCTGACTACTGTGTACTGGTGATGTGATTATCAAAGGAGAGACTACTGTCCACCTGTGTCCCAAGGTCTCTTATCACACTTTTGGTGGTAAGTAGACTACCGTCTATGTGGTAGTTCATGGGTACAGAGTTTTTACCAAAAGGGATGACAATACACTTTTTGGCATTGAGCTTGAGGCCATGGCTTTGACACCAGGCATCTGTCTCAGTGAGGCCCTTTTGTAGGATGTCCACATTGTTAGGAGATTTGATTATGGCTCCTAGTTTGCAGTCATCTGTGAACTTTGTTAGCCAAAGACCTTCTGTGTTAGTCTGTACTTCAGAGAAGTAGATAGCAAACAGGAGAGGACCTAGGACTGAACCCTGTGGTACTCCAATTGTCACTGGTCTGAAGTTGGATTTAGAGTCTGCTACTTTCACAGTGTAGGTTCGGTCAGTGAGCCAGTTGGCAACCCATCTTGTGACATAGGGATTTATACCTAGTTTAGTGAGTTTGTCTATAATTCCAGAGTGGGGGATGGTGTTGAAAGCCTTGGCAAGATCTGGATAGGCTGTGTGTACCACCTTACCCTCATCTACAGCTTTGGTGCCCGCTTCAAAGAAATCTGTCAGGTTTAGGAGACATGATCTGCCTTTTACAAACCCAAACTGGGTAGGGTCCAGAGTTTAGAGATTACCAATGTCATTGTTTATAAGTTCCATGATGATATGTTCCATAGCCTTGCAGACCAGGCTCGTCAGGCTAATGGGGCGGTAGTGCCCAGGGTCCATGGTGGCTCCCCCTTTGTGGAGTGGGATAAATGTTGCTGTGCACCATTCAGTGGGCACAAAGCCTGAGTTGAGGCTATGATTGAACATGGTACTTAGGTGGGGTGCCAGTTCATTCTGTAGTTCATGTAGAATGCAGCCTGGGATGTTGTCAGGTTCTATGGATGCTGTGTTCTTGGCTTTGGAGTGCGTGTTTTTTACATGTGCAGCCGTGATAACAGGTACTTTGCATTCTTCCGGTATAGAGATGGGCCCTTTAGTGTTTGGTTTCTGAGGGTAGTGTAAACCCCCAGTATTGTTTATGTTTCTCAGAGTTGGTTTTTGTGCAGTAAAAGGAGCTGTAGCAGTGTCTCAAATGCTGGGAATGTACAGCAGTTTAGGGCTAAGGAAAAGAATAAGAGGGAAAGATAATGGTAAGAAAAAACAGGAAGAAAAATAAACAGTAACTATGTAGAAGAGCAGTATCATCCACTAAATAAACACAGTAGTATTGTTTGTAGACTATTATTTCAGTTGTAGGAAACAATATAATGCAACATGTAAGAAATATTTATTACTGGCTACAACAAATCTCTAGGTACCTTAAGGTAAAAAATAGCTAAATACTTCTTCCACATACCATTGTTGGTATTTTATTATTTCTTATTGTATACTTCTCTGCATATTGGTATTACCATTGTTGGTGTTTCCCTTCTTCATTTTGGTATATATACTTTTCTTGTTGTGATGATTGGTTTTGTTGTAGTAGTCTCTTAAATGTTGGATAAACTAACTGGCTTCAAAAAGTACTCTTATTGTGGGCACAAAATCCCTAACTCAGTTGCTCACTCTGAGTGTGTATTCTGCTTCAGAGCAGGACATCTTGCCACTAATTGTGATATTTGTACAGGTTTTAACCACAGGGCTCTTTAGCAGAGTGCAAAACAAAGTTCAAAAGTATTGCTTTCCTCCAACTCATCTGGAACTTCCCTCCTCATCCAAGAAATTTTCAGAGTTTGCCAAGAGAGATGCAGCTGACAAAACTAAGGATTCGAGAAAGCATTCCTCTGATCATTTTCCTCATTCTTCTTTAGGTTCAGCTCTGACTGAGAAAATCACAAGATCCATTAGATCTGACTAATACTTAACTCATTCCCTTCAGTACAGCTCTTTTGAGTGTGTGCCTTTAACTCCCAGTGGGCATGGCTTAAGCCTTTAAAAATGACGTTATCACCTTACAGTTCTAGAAAATATTCATTGAGAAAAGTCAAATATCAATACAGTTGTGTTTGTCATCACATATGTTTCAAGACAAAATATCCTGGTACCTTGTAAGTAACATGGTTTTGAAATTATTAAGTTAAATATGAACAATCAATATTTGATGCCTAGAAGAGCAGTAGGAGTTAACTGCAGAAGATGCCTGGAGGAGCACTCGGCTGTAATGAGTTAAAATATGACCCCGCCAAAACCGAAACCATCAGATCTAACTGCCCATTCAGATCTGACTTGAGCCAAGTCAAAGTCTTCACATACAAAGTCTAAATTCTCTCCAGAGCCTGTTACTTTGAGAATGCACTCACCTTTCTTGCAGGAGACACTTCAAAGGATATTCTGTCCACCCCAACCTCTTCATCCCTCAGGTCATCTAAGAAACTAACAGAAGCAGATGTGGACAAGATGATGAGAAAGTTTCTCAGAACCCAGACTCCATTGGGAATTACCCCATCTCCATCTCCCATTAGACCCATAAGCAGACTTCCAGTTTAACCCCAGCTTTTGACTCCTACTCCAATATGGCCCCTGATTTCAGAACCTAGAAATCAAAGTATTCCAAGCTTGTCTGTGTCTGATCTGAAGGTGTGGTGTTCAAGAACTCCAACACCTTGTCTGATCCAGATGGCCCAGACTCTGTTGGAGCCAGAAGGACCTCAGAGAGATAGCATTTTTGCTGGATCTAGGGATTTGGGTTGACTCTAGTGTTTTTGGAGTGGTCCCTTTCTCTTAAAGTCTTAGTGCTGGACATCTCAGCTCTGACCTCTGTGTTGAGGCAGGATCTTGGAGAGATTGGATTCCATTCTGTGCAGCTGGCTTTGGCTCCTGCAAAATCGAGACTTGGTTCCCCCGTAGCCTGTGCCTTTGAGGTAGTAGAGAGAGCATTTTCCACATCTATGGATAAGGTTTACTTGCACCCTTTGGGTCCAACCCCTCTTCAGCTGTCTACTATGGATCCTGAGTCTTTTCATCCCATCCCATCTGGACAGCCGGTCTAGTCAAGCCTGGAGAAAGTCCTTATTTGAGACTGCTGGCACTTCTGAATCCTCCCTGGAACCTCCCACTGGGGAGATTCCTCTGAAGCATACATGTAAAAGGAGGCACTTAGACTTGCCAAAGGAGATTTTACCCAAATACACTGACTTTGATGAAGTGGAGGGGGCCTCTAGATCACCCCTTGATGTCTCTTTTGATGAAATCCTTGAACATTTGAGACAAAAAGGTGGTTGCCTTTCCACCTCCCCCCTTCCAGGAGAAGTCAGTGTTTCTTGACACTTTCAGAGCCAACTCAGCTACGTCCTGGGTAGTCCCCCAGAGGATGAGATGGTGGATCTTATCTCTCACTGGGCTTGGAAGGATCCAGATGTCATTGAGTCTATCCCCAAGAGGGGAGATAAGTACCTTGTTGTTTCAAAGGGTAGGGCCTATTGGAGCTGGGGTCCCCATTGCAGTGTATTGGTAGCAGCGGCCATCATGAAAGAACCGTCTGAACAGAGTTCTTCTGTTCATCCCCCAAACAGACAGTCCAGGGAGCTGGATAGAATTTGGAAGCATTTCTATGCTTCAGTGACCTTTGCCCTCAGGTCACTGAACTACTTGTCACACATTACAAGAGTTCAGAGGGAACTGATCAAAGAAATGTTCAATACTCTCTCAGGGTCCATGTCTGCTTATGTCTTGGTATATTTTTTGCATAATTGGTACATCAGCTATCGGGCAAACTCAATCTGAGCTATTTCAGCAGAAAAGAGGATTATGGTTAAGGTAAGGCACTTGAACTATAAAGCCAAAGTCTAGTGAAGTGCCTGAAGTCAGATCTGAGACCCATCTGTTGCGAAAGGATGAAAACAGACAAGACAGATTCATAGTTTGGTGCCAAGACAAAGGTATGGTGCCATCTCATGCTGAAATGAACCTATTGTTGGAATATCTCTCAGAATTGTTTGACCTGGGCCTTTCTTATTCCAGTATTAAAGTGGATACTTCTGCCATGTCTGCCTGCCTTCCCTGCTCCCCTGTCTATTCTTACCCCAATTTGAAACTGTTCTTAAAAAGGATTATACATCTAAGACCACCCAGGAGAAATCCTGTTCCCTCTTGTGGCCTGTGTTTTGAAAAAGCTAACCCTTCCTCCTTTTCAGCCAGCAGCTTTGGCCTTCTTGAAGATGCTCACCTAGAAAACAATCCTTCTAATAGCAATCACATCAACTAGGTAGGTCTCAGAATTGCCAGCCCTAATGTCAAAAGAACCATTCATTGTTTTTCACAGAGACAGAGTTGCTCTTAGCATTAACCAATCTTTCATGCCCAAGGCAGTATCAGAACTCTCCCTGAATCAAGCTATACACCTGCCAGTGTGTTTTTCTAACCCAGAAACAAAACTGGACAAATCCTACATCCTCTGGACGTGCACCAGCAGATCAGGTATTACATTAACAGAACAAAGTTCCTAAATAGAGCAGATAAATGCTAGTGGCCTTTGCAGAAGGGAAAATGGTAGACCTGTGCCCAAACAGACTGTTTCAAATTAGATAGCAGAAGGTAATACAACTGGCTATACTCATCGTGGAAGACCATTACCAGCTTCTGGTAGAGCACACTCCACAAGAGAGTGCTGCCATTACTGCCTTCCTAAAAAGATGTTCCTGCCCAGGCCATTTTGAAGGCTGTCATCTGGACCCTGGTCCACACCTTTAACAAATGCTGCCATCTAGGCACTGCTTCCAGGGCTAGGGCAGGCTTTGCTACTGCTATCCTGCAGAACGTATTGACACAGGGGCCACCAGACAGCCAACCTCCCAGCCTGTAGTGTTTGGGATCCTCCCAAGAATCAGTATTACAAGACTAACTACAAAGAACATAATACAGTTATGTCATAGTTACCATAGTTGTATATGTTTGAGTAGACCAGTGTTGCTGTACCAACTCCCACCTTCCTAGCCCCATTGCTGAGAGTTTGGGTGAATATTTTCAGTCGATCATCCCCCACTCTACCTATAGTCCTTCTTTTGTTCACTACTTTTCTCTCTCCTAAAACTTAGACAACTGAAAAGGTTATGTTGTCCTCAGGCATCAGACTGACTTTCACTCCCTAGAAAGACCTGAAGGTGGCACCAATGGACACCCCTCTTATACCATGATGTCCAGGTGTCAGTTCTCGGATGTCTGTTGGCTAAGGATGATGTATACTTTGGGAAGCGGGCTACTCGTGGGCTTCTGCATGGCAGGAAGTCCCCAGGAATCAGTACTGCAACACTGATCTACTTGAACATGTGCAATTATGGTTGTGTGACACAAATATACCTTTAAAAGTACTGGAAAAACACATCCTCTATCGAGCTTGATAATATACCAGGCTGCTTGCTGAACAGCAGTTTTATACACTGAACCCACTCCAACTGTTCAATCTCAGCTTCTCCACTGACTTTATCTCAGACATTTGAACAGCAGTCGATGACACATGGGTGGTCCGACCATACAAATTAGACTAGCCTCATCTGCAGGTCCATGGAATGGATCATAATAGACCTGAAATTGTAAGAATAATTTAGCCAAGCTAGACCTTTTACTGTTATCTTAAACATCCTATAACTGTTTTTTCCTGAAGTTAGTAGTTTGCCTGTGTGACTTTTTTACCCTTTGGTTTAAACAGACCTGAAACTAGGATATAAAAAATGTTAGGACTTGACCCCACATAGTTTGACTTTAAGGGTAGATTCTGCCTAATCTGAATTTTTTGAGAGGGTAACTCAAACCATGGACCATGGCTGTGCTATTCATAAGAACATATTGACCTTGCAAAGGCATCTGATACCATATCATGTGCCATCATTATCATCATTTCTAAATAAAGAAATAGCTAACTGGCTGATGTACAGATACTGTAAGTGTGGCAGGCATGTCCTCAGCATGAAGGTAACCAGTGGTGTACCACAACAGTCTGTGTTAGGAACTCTGCTATTTGGCATATACTTTTCTGATCTCCAGATAAAAAATGGGGAATTCTGGTTAACCAAGTTTGCAAATTTTATTTTTTATTTGACATTTGTTTACCAGGAAAGTTTCACTGGGGCAGAAACTGCCCATTTTTTAGTGGAGACCTGGGGAGAAAAACTGCAAATTATTCTAAAGTGGGTGTTATTCTTACATTCTCCTCTGAAATGCAAAAGCTACAATGCAAACATGCAAGTTAATAGCCTTTGTTCTGTAAATGAGCTAAAACATGCAATATTGCATTTGTTAAACAAACCCTCCACCAACCATATAGTGCAAAAAAGACCACACTCAAAATGTAGATGTGAGAAACCTTGGACATGGGTAGATGGTTGAGGATAGATTACCATGGCTGCAAGGACCCTGCTGATTTCAGGGGGGTGGGCAAAGAGGCAGTGTTAGCTATTCATAGGTTCATAGGTGTGTACTAGGCTAATGGCCTAGTACACACCTATGAACCTATGAATAGGTGTGTACTAGGCTAATGGCCTTGGAGCCTTTACAAGCGTATCCCATACAACTGCCCTGGCATCGTGCCATCCAACGTTAGTTCCCAGTGCCTCTATCAAGTAGAGCCACTGGAGTGACCCCCGGGGTGAGCTTTCTATTTCCCATCCACTCATCAAGATTTTTCTTGAAGAGGGCCAGTGAGGTGCTCTGTTTGACATGTATGGGAAGTCTGTTCCAGAGCATGGGCAGTCTCTGGGTTATGAACCTGTCCCTCCAGCATGTTCTGTTGATTGTGGTAATGAGGTTGATGTCTCTGGAGTGTGTGGTGCAGAGGGACTGGAATTTCTTTAGATGTATTCTTTCTATCAGAGCTGGGTCAGACATGGCTTTGTAAGTCAAGCAGAGATTGTGTCTTAGTAGATGATATGAGACAGAGAATAGCTGGTGTTTTTTGAGTCTGCCCATGTAGGACATGTGTTTAAGGCCTAGGATTCTCTTCGTGAGGTACTTTTGTGGCCTTTCCAGCTGCTGCATGTGTCTAGTGAGGTACATGCCAAATGGAGCATTATACTCAATGACTGGCCTAATGAGGGAAGAGAAGAGTAGAGAGAGATGATGACCTCTTTCTTCTTGGATGCAAAACCCTTGATAATGAGATGTGCCATATAGAAGAACTTTCTGACCACAGTGGCAATGTGGTGGTTGAAGAAGAGGTTGCTGTCAACCTGTGTCCCCAGATCTCTTATAATACCTTCAGTGTTCAGTGGGCTCCTATCGATGTGGTAATTAGTGTGAACTGAGTTTTTCCCAAAGGGGATGACAACGTATTTTTTGGCATTAAACTTAAGGCCATGGTTTCAACACCAGTCATTGGTCTCAGTGAGGCCTTTCTGTAGGATGTCTACATCACTTGGAGAGTTAATAATGGCTCCCAGCTTGCAGTTATCTGTGAACTTGGTCAGCCAAAGTCCCTCCATGTTGGCCTAGACTTCTGAGAAGTAGATGCCAAGCAGGAGATGACCCAGGACCGATCCCTGTGAGACTCCACTCGTGACTGGTCAGCAGTCTGACTTGGAGTCTGCTACCTTCACACTGTGGATTCTATCAGTGAGCCAATTTGCAACCAACCTAGTGATGTAGGGATTTATGCCTAGTTTGGTGATTTTATCAATAATTCCTGAGTGAGAAATGGTATCAAAGGCCTTGGCCAGATTCAGGTAGGTTGTATGAAACTGCCTTGCCCTCATCCACAGCTCTGGTGACTAACTCAAAGAAGTCAACCAGGTTGAGCAGGCGTGATCTATCTTTCACAAAATCAAATTTTGTGGGATCTAGAGTTTGGCGATTCCCTATATCCTTGTTAATTAGGTCCATGATGATGTACTCCATAGCCTTCCACATCAGACTTGACAGGCTAATAGGGCGATAATTTCCAGGGTCTGTAGTCGCTCCCATTTTATGGAGAGGGACGACTGTAGCAGTGTGCCATTCGGTTGGGACAAAGCCTGAGGTAAGGCTGTGATTGAACAGGGCACACAGATGTGGTACCAGTTCACTTTGTAGTTCAAGAAGAACACATCCAGGGATAGTGTTGGGTCCCATGGAAGCTGTATACTTGGCCTTGGACAATGCAGCTTTAACACGTGCTGCAGTAATGCTGGGTGCGTGGCATTCCTCTGGTATTGTGATTGGTCCTTTGGGGAGAGAGAGGGGTAAAGTTGGTACTGAATCTGTCGGCCAGTAAGTTGGCAATATCTGTTGGCTCAGTATAGGAGGTACCATTGTGCAGTAACTCAGAGCAAACCTGGGTATTGCCATGGAGATTCTTGATATAACTATAGAAGGCTTTGTGGTTGTTTTTAGTATCTGCCACAATTCTGCCTTCATAGCTGGATTTAGAGGTTTTGATGATGGATCTCAACGTTTTGTTGAGGCTAATAAGGGTGTTTTTCCAGTCTTGGGACTTCGCCTTTTTCTGCAACAGTTTCTTCCTTCTGTTGTAGAGTTTATTAATGGCAGGGGACCATCAAATTGGCTTCCTTTTTTGGAGGAAAGCTTCTTGGTTCTGTTGGGTATGGCTAGTTCCACGCATTTATGTAAGTGTTTGTACAGTGCACTGGTGTATGATTCTGCAGTCATGCATCTATTTTCCATAGACATGGGTGCCGTGAGGTTAGCCACCTCTGTTTTTAGGAGTCCAAAGTCAGCTTTGGAGAAGTTTTTCATGGTGGTTACCTTTGCGGGAGGTGTGGATGAGATGTGGATTTCCATGGTGATTAGTTTGTGGTCGGATTTAACCAGGGAGGAATTGACTATTGGTGTAGAGCAAAGGTTGCCCATGATAGTAATAACCAGGTCAAGGATGTTGCTTCCTCTAGTGGGGGTAAGAATGAGCTGGTCCAGGCATTGGAATTGATGAATTCCAGGAAGCGTTAGGCCAGTGTATTGGTGCATGAGCAGTTTTCCCAGTTGATGGAGGGGTAGTTGAAGTCATCCAGTATGAGAGTGTTGGGTTGGACCCTAATAGTTTCCAGGGTGCTTAGGAACGTGGAGTGAGAGTTTTGAGACGTGGTTGGGAACCTATAGCAGGCTGTGACCTGAATTGCTGTCTTACCCAATGTTAGCTGTACCTGAAGTATCTCAGATGCGTTATGCTGGGGTACTAGTCTGGAGGTGTGCATATCCTTTATGAATATGGAGACACCACTGCCTTTAGAGCTTCAATCCATGTTCCATGATCCATGAATGAGTTATAGCCTGGTAGTGCAGGGGTGCTTTCTGCTGCTTTAAACCAGGTCTCCGTTACAGCACAAATGTCGATGTTCTCCATTTTAAGGAGTGCTTCGAGCAAGTGCATCTTGAGATTTAGACTTCTAGAGTTGAGCAGCATGACCCTCAGATTGCATTTATTTATAGCTGTTACAGTGATTCAGCCTTCCTAATGGGTGTGCTTTGCTCTCTTCCATACAAAAAGGTAAGTTTGTGTATTATTTGTCTTTTTCTTCTAAATAATATATGAAATATAACAGCAACTGTCTGACAATGCAATGGGGGTGATTTATTCGAGCTTGGCTGTTGCTTTTTTGGGTAGGACCATAGCTCTCTATCAGTTAGGGACAAATCTCAACAGAATCAGTCACTTTTAAAATAACAGTACTATTAACTTGTGGGATTGATGAAATAAGATAATGTGAATTAACATATTTTCTGTAGTAAAAGAAGTCTATAATTCTAATTATTATCATTATTTATTAAGTGCAGTTTAGCACCTTTTCTCCAAAATTCACCAGTTTTTTGGGGGGCGGAGGAGGGTTAAGAGGAACAGAGCTAAAATTTGCATCAAAATCAGGGACACGTGAAAGATATGGGTAGGATATATAATTTTGCCTCCTGTAGCAAATATGGCAAACATGTATTCTTTTAAACTTAATCACTGGTTCTTCAGTGAAGAAAAAAGTATATAAAAATACTTAGTTTTCCATGTGGGTTACTTAGTTGTGCCTTGATTTTGTTACCATGTATGTGTCATTTGAGTAATAAGACATACGTTTTGTTTTTAAATTAATATCTTGTATTTTATTATACATAAAGGTATTAAACTTGGTTATAAATAAATTAGTACTCAAACTAATGCCGTGATGTGCGGTTATGTTGCAGAGCCCATTTAGAAGTTATATAAAGGAAAGTGCTAAAATCTTTTTTCTTCTTCATCTTCTTTAATTTGTGGGAATGTGAGTGTAGTGACAGAAATATATATTTTTCCTGTGTGATGATCTATAAAGTTGAACTGGGATTAAATAAGGAATTAACTTTGACTATTAAAGAAAAAAAATCCAGAAATCATTTTTCTCTCTTTTTTTTTTTTTGGGGGGGGGGGGGGCATTATCAGATTTTTATTTACAGGTTCATGGATTTACTGGTTCTTACTAGGCTATCGATCTGTGAGGACTGTATGAAGCTTAGAAATATAGTCCTTGTACAGTATGCATTCTGGTTCCCGTAAGGGTTTAGAACTAGTGAGTTTTTGGATGTTTACATGCTTCCACTGTCCATGAGGGACAAAGGTGTTAAACCAGGGTGAATTTTTGATTTCCTATCCAGTCACCCAAGTTGTATTTTAACAGAGTAAGGCACTTGCTTTTCTTAACTTGGAGTGGAAGG
The DNA here is from genome assembly GCF_019279795.1 of Protopterus annectens. Taxonomy (NCBI): domain Eukaryota; kingdom Metazoa; phylum Chordata; order Ceratodontiformes; family Protopteridae; genus Protopterus; species Protopterus annectens. Next base: position 440,416,600 of record NC_056727.1, read on the forward strand.
CAGTTCTGCAGAAGGACGATTCATTGTGATGCACTCCTAGCCTTCCTGCATGATTTATATTGCAAACAAAAAACACTTATAACCTTCATTTGGTGTTTCTGACACCAGTAGACTTACAAATGTTTAATAGGTCTGACAGGATACGGTCATTTGAAGCTCTATTGCTTGTCAGGTGCCACCTCACAGAAGCCTGTAAAATACTGTGAAGAGGGGTGGAGCTATGAGACAGTCCGCATAGCTTTTATGATTTATTCCACAGATGTTTTTTTGTGAGAAAGTGGTGCGGATGTTCTAAGTATGATAGGTATATGGATCAATACATATTAAGTGGATATTGTACTCAATGAACAGTGTAATGATTACTGAATACAGTGGAGGTATGACATCTCTGGACCTACACACCATACCTTTTGAAACAAACTGTGCAATGAAAAAGGACTTTATTCCAATAGTAGATATATATAGTCATTGTCCCACTGTACTCATCCCTCATTAGACCCATTATAGAATGCAACGCCCCATTTGGTATGTACCTCATCAAGACATCTGCAACAACTGGAAAGGCTGCAGAAATACCTCACTAAAAGAATCACAGGCCTAAAGCAGATGCCCTATGCTGACTGCCTTAAAAAACTCCAGCTATACTCTGTTGCATACTGTCTACTCAGAGGTGATCTCTGCTTAACATACAAGGCCATGTCAAACCCAGAGCTGTTGGACATGCTACACTTAAAGAAATCCCAATCCCTCAGAGCCACACGCTCCAGGGATCTAAACCTTGTCATCACAATAAACAAAACATGCTGGAGGGATAGGTTCCTGACCCAGAGCCTCCCCAGATTCTGGAATAGACTGCCCATACATGTCAAGCAGAGCACCTACTTGGCCCTCTTCAAAAGGAACCTTGATGATTGGATGGGAGAAAAGAAATTCACCCCGGGGATCACAACAGTCACCCTGCTAGACAGGGGTCCAGGAAAGTATATAGTGTGGGAAGAAATAACCAGGGAATTGTTATGGCTAGGCTTGTATAGGCCCTAGGGCTAATAGCCTAGTACCAACCTATGAGCCTATATGATAATCAAAATAGGTTGCCAGATCCCTAACTGCAGGATCAACTTTCAGGGTTACGTTGTCATTTTTTCTAGTTACATAGGGTGTCCTGTTTGTTGAAGGCTATGATTGCAAGTTTTTTGGCATTCAGTTTTACCCTTGGATCTGACATCAGCTGTTCATTTGGGATAGGCCTTCTTGGAAGACCTTTTTTGTCTTCAGAGGAGTTAATCATGGCTGCAAGTTTGCAGACGTCTGTAAACATTGGAAGGCATAAGCTGTTTGCATGGGATGTTACCTCTGAGAACTAGATTGCAAAGGGAGTGGTTCAAGTTCTGACCCTTGGGTACTTTGTTGGTTCAGATCATTTTAAAGTTCTTGGAGCTGCCCACCTATAATTCATGCGTTCTATTTGTGAACTAGTTTACTATCCAAAGCAACTCTCTCCCTTACTGCCCATTACTGTTGGTGTCCCACGAGGTTCTATTCTTGGCCCACTTCTCTTCATTATTTTTACTAATGATCTTTGTTCTGCAGCTAATCCCGCCTCAATCATTCAATATGCAGATGATTCTTCCTTTATCTTCTTCGCCCCCACCTTGAATGAACTCCAAGATAAAACTCAAAATGCCCTGCACAATATTGAAAAATACTTATCAGACCATCTCATTTTAAACCCTAACAAAACCAAACTTATGGTCTTTTCCAACTCCTCCATAAAAAATAATCAAACTTCTCTTTTTATCTGTTCCTCCAATGGCACAACTATTGAACCTGTAGAACAAACAAAACTTCTCGGTGTTACTCTTGACAATGGCCTAAGGTTTGACAGACACATAGCATTAACAATTAAAAAAGTCCATATAAAACTTGGTGTTCTTTATAGGGCTAAACCACATCTGACCAGTCATGCCAGACTTCCTACAGCCAAGACTCGTCTTCTAGCTACACTACTTTACTGTTCACAAATATTCACTAACCTTCATAAATCAGACTTAAATAACCCTGAATCTTGCTGTAATAACATTGCTAAATTTGCAGCAGACCTCCCACATAGATCACATCATTGTACTGCTCTACAACATCTCAGCTGGATTGAACTCCCTAACTTACTCACTCAGTCAGTTAATAGTTGCTCACTCTGTTATCCATAAACCAAAGCACTGTCCAGCCCTATCTGACCTTGTTCAACCCTATACTAATCTTACCTCACTTAAGTCAGCTGATAAATTACTTCTCCAAGTTAGCAAATCTCATAACTTTCATGGTGATTCATTATATAACCACCCAATATCCAAAGCTTGGACTTCACTTCCACAGCATATTCTATCCTTTCCTGATTCTCAGAACGTCTACGTTATCACCACCCGACTCTTTCTGTTATTTTCCTTGCTCTTATACTATTACTGAGTAGCCTATGAATGACATCATTTTTTTTTCAATCCTACATTTAAAAAAAAAACTTATCTGTGTATAATTTTAACTTCTAATACATTCATATGTACATTTTTTTTACTTTTTCTTATCTTGTCATATCTATACCATGTTTATTTTATCAAAATTTGTAACTTTTACTTATTTGTACAATGTATGTATTTTTTATCTTAACTTTTGTAACTTTTCTAACTTTTGCTTGGGAGCTTTTCTCCCAGAGTCACCGCTGAAAATGGGCTGCTTGCCCAGTCGGACACTACCCGGTAATCAAATGTAAATAAATATAAATAAATAAATACAATTTATTTCAGGATTTCCAACTAGTTGTGAAAGTTTATCAGTGATATATGTGTAGAATGGTATTAAACACCTTTGTGAGGCCTAGATGTGCACTGTGCATGGGTTTGCCCTCATCCATTGCATTATTTACTTTTTCAAAGAAGTCTGCTAGGTTAAATAGGTATGATCTACCCATGCCAAATCCATACTGGCATGGCTCAAGTGTCTGTATGTTTCCTGTATTGCTGTCTATTAATTATATAGCAATCCTTTCCATAGCTTTGGAGATGAGGCTGGTTAGGCTTATGGTTTCATAATTACTTGGGTCTGTTGAGGCCCCACCTTTGTGCAAGCATTTAACTGTAGGAGTCCTCCATTTGTCCAGCACAAAGCTTGATTTGAGGTATACTGAATAGCTTTTGCAAGACCTCTGGAAGGTCCTGTTTCAGGCTAACCGGTAGACGAACAATATGTTATCCAACCCTATAGAAATAATGTTCTCAGCCTTCGATGGTGCCTTAACAACTTGCTCTTGGAAGATTTGGTGGGGTAGTTTAGTTATTGGATTGGGAAAACTGGTGGGAGAATGAGGGTGAAGTTTACACTAAAATTATTGGCTAGTAGATTTCTATGTTCTCTGGGTCTGAGTTATTGATGTAATTTACTATTAGTTCTGAACAGTTCTGGGGTTTCTAACATAATTCCTTTTGGCACCTTGGGAGCTGAGCTTGTTTTTGCATCTAATGATTTTTTTTTTGTTTTTTAATATTACTGTAGAGCCTGTTAATTTTAGGACTCCACCACAGGTTTATAGGTATATACTAGACCTACAACCACAAGGGCCCTTATAAGCCCAGCCATGCAACCCAAATGTGACCCACAAATCTGATTTATATAGGGGTGATTTATTGACTGCCTCTGTCCATCAGAGACATAGGCACCAGACCGGGGATGAATTTCCAGTAATCCATCCATTGGTTCATCAAGCTGAACTTAATAGGGATAGGGAGCCTGTTCCAGAGAGTGAGAATTCTCTGAAACATATCTGTCCCACCAAAATGTCCCATTTATGTCATAAGCAAAATTTAGATCTTTTACTCTAGTAGTTCTGGTGCTGTTTACTTTGCAGATAGATGTACAAAAGGGCCATCAAAACAGGGTCCAGAGATGCCTTGTATGCCAGGCAGAGATCAACTATAAGAAGTCTGTATGATGCTGAGTAAAAAGACAGGAGTTTGAGGCAATCAGAGTAGGACATTATGTTTATTCCTTGTATTCTTTTTCTAAGAAACCTTTGTGGAATTGTCAGTTGTTGCATTTGTTTGATCTGGTACATACTGAAGGGGGCATAATACTATATGGTGGGTCAGATGAGGGCCAACTGCATTGTTATTATGACTTATCTAGACCTAGATGGCATACCCTTGCTAATAAGTTGAAACTTCAAGAGAAACCTGGCCAAGCTAAAGTTTCCATTGTGTGATACCTTAAACCTCTTGCAATAGAAGCTCATGGGATGTATGCAAATGTCCCCTTAAGGACATTAAGTGTTTCAGATATATGGCTTCTGAATGTCCATGACTTTTTACTTTTTAATTCTTTGTGGATACATTCATGCCAATAAAGCCAAACCCCACTAGCTGTGAACATGCATGTTTTAGCCTTCTTATGACCTCATCAGCACAGCTAAGTAGACTATTTGGCTATACTGTAGAAACACAGGGTCTTTACACCCAGCTGATGTCCATAACCATTAAGGTGTCTGCAAAATATCCCAACTAACATCCAGACCAATTAGTCTAAACTACAAGGAAAAGCCTAGCCAAGCTAGAGTTTTCACTGTGTGATATCTTAAGCCTTTTGTAATATAGACTCATTTAGCCAAGCTACAGTTTTTACTGTGTGATACCTTAAACCACTTGTAATAGAGGCCCATGGGATATATGCAAATGACCCCTTAAGGACATCAAGTGTTTCAACTCTATGGTTTCTGAATGTCCATATCTTTTTTTACTTTTTACTTTTTAAGTCTGTGTGGATACATTTAGGCCAATAAAGCCAAACAACTCCACTAGCTGTGAGCATACCTGTTTTGACCTTCTTATGACCTCATCAGCATAGTATAAGTGAACTGTTTGGCTATACTTCAGAAACACTGGGTCTTTACACCCAGCTGATGTTCATAACCATTACGATGTCTGCAAAACATTAAGTTTTCACTGTGTGATACCATAAACATATTGTAATAGAGGCCCAAGGGATATATGCAAATTACCCCTTATTTGAATATACCACATGGGCCTTTATTATAAGTAGTTTAAGATATCACACAGTGAAAATGCAAGCTTGGCTAGGTTTTTCTTCTAGTTTTTACTAGTTTGTCAGTGTGACCTTTTTACTTTTTGGTTTGGATGTTAGTTGGGGTATTTTGCAGACACCTTAATGATTATGGACATCAGCTGGGTGTAAGGACCATGTGTATCTAAAGTATAGCTAAATATTGCACTTATGCTGTGCTGACAAGGTCATAAGAAGGCAAAATACACATGCCCACAGCTAGTAGAGTTTGGCTTTATTGGCCTGAATGTATCCACAAAGACATAAAAGTAAAAAGACATGGACATTCAGAAGACATTGAAACACTTGATATCCTTAAGGGGCCATTTGTATATATCCCATGGGTCTTTATTAAAATAAGTTTAAGGTATCACACAGTGAAAACTCTAGCTTAGCTATTTTTTTCTTATAATCTTTATGAATTGGTTTATCTATGTGACCTTTTTACTCCTTGCTTATACTTTGAAGAACATAGAATGAGTTTTTTACTACTGTGGACACATGTTGGTTGAAGGCTAGGTTACTGTCTAAATGAGTTTCCAGATCCATGATTAATGAATCAACTTTTTGTGGTGTTTTATTGATGACTTAGTTATCCTTGGTGTATGACTTCCCAAAAGGTCCTATAATGCATTTCAGTTTTAAGCCAGGTTTTTGACACCAAACATTTGTCTGTGTTTGACTTTCCTGAAGGGTGTTCTTATCTTGGGGGATTCAATGACTACTCACACTTTGCAATCCTCTGCAAATTTGGTTAGCAGTGACCTTCGACAGCTGTTATCTTGGGGGATTCAATGACTACTCACACTTTGCAATCCTCTGCAAATTTGGTTAGCAGTGACCTTCGACAGCTGAGAATGAGATGCCAAAGAGGAGTGGGCCTAGCAGAGAGCCCTGAGGGACCCCAGTGGTAACCAGCCTCTTTGTGAAGGAGTTCTCACTGATTCTAACCTCCTGGGTCTTATCAGTGAGCCAGCTAGTTGTCCAACATGCTGTAAAGGGGTTTATACCTAGTTCCATAAGTTTGTTGACAATGGGTGAATGGGCTATTATATCAAATGCATTAGCCATATCTAAGTAGGCAGTGTGTACCTTTTCCTCCTTCATCCATTGCCTTAATGACCTTTTCAAAGAAGTCCACAAGATTCAGTAAGCATAACCTTCCTTTGACATAGCCAAACTGGGATGGATCCAGTGCATCCTTGTTGTTAATTTCCATGATAAGTCTTTCCATGGCTTTGCAAATAAGAATAGTCAGACTAATGGGTCTGTAGTTTCCAGGATCTTTTGAAGATCCTCGTTTACAGGGGGGGTGATAATCTCATTCCTCTATTCACATGGTACAAAACCTGTTTTAAGACTATAAATAATGACTCCATGGGTCCTGATAAGTGATATTTTAAACTGTTCAGGAGGCATCCTGGGATGTTACTGGGACCCACTGAGGCTGTGTTCTTGACTTTACAGAGTGCAGCCAATACATGCTCACTAGTTATAGTTGGAGGGGTTATGTTTAAGGGTATTTTGGGGGGATGGTTAGTGGTGAGACGGAGTAAAGTTGGAATGGAATTTGTCTGCTAATAACAGGTTCACTATATTGCTAGGCTCAGTGAATGTGGCACCATTAACCACCAGTTCAACACATTGCTATGTGTTGCCTTTGAGGTTACTGATATAGCTGAAGAGCCTTATGGTTATCCTTCACCTGGGAGGCTATTTTAACCTCAAAGTTGTCTTTACCTGACCTAATTAGTCCTCTTAATTGCCTGTTTGGTTTGATGAGAGAGTTTTTAGCTTTATGGAAATTACCCTTCCTGATTTTTGCCGTATATTTTTTTTCATTTTCTTATATATCCTGTTTAATTTGGGATGCCACCAGGGTGGTTTGTTTCTCGGGCTAGTCCTGAGCTTGCTTCTGGTATGTACTGAAGCCTCTATGCAGCCATTGACATGGTTGCACAGAGTTTCTGAGAGCAATTCAGCATAGGCTGCTGTGTTCTTGTGGTTTAGAGGGGCATTGAATTTTGACAAATCGTTGCTTAATAAAAGGTAATTTGCCTTGGAATAGTTCCTAACTGTTAATAGTTTTAATGGGATTACTGAGTACATTTTGATTTTGAAGGAGACAGCTATGTGGTCAGACCTTAACAGAGCGGCCAAGACATTTGGGGGGTGGTGCAGCCAGGGGAGCCCCCAGGATTTTTTCAGGGGGGTGCAAACCCAGAGCCCCCCCACTTAGCCCCCCCCACGCAGCCATTCCAGTGCCCCATTACTTAGCTATTTCTCCCCAGTTGCCATGAACACTGTTCAAAACTCTCAGTGTGCTAACTCTTTTATGCTTTACTTCTACAATGATTACATATATCTGGATTTAATGTACAACTTTTATTTCAAATTTTATACCACAAACACTGATAGATATTTGCTAAACAAAGCAGTAGCCTTGCAATGAAAACAGGCTAACCGATAACACTTCTCTACCTTTGAAACTCACATTCACTGAAATAGTATTGAAGCCCTCATTCTAAGAAAATGCATCTGGCCAGTGGCAGGTTAAGTTTACCTTTAGGCTGTTTTCAAATCATAGGCTCCATGCACACATTTTTAGGACCATGAAAAAGTTATTTGATTTATATTCCTGACTGTATTCATTATAATATATAATAACTGAATTATATCCCTTGTATAATACAGCACCACTTGTTAGTGTGTTTTAAATTTATAGTTTTGAACATTTTTCCAGTAAACAATGAAACAAAGCAACTGAACCAATAATGACAAACTTCCCAATTCAGAACATTTCAACCATAAAAGGCCAGTCAGACTTTTGTCATTATAATCCACCAATATCAGTCAATATGCATAATCTCTGCAGAAGTAAAAGTCATCTGAATAATTCGACATTAAAGAGATCTGAAACTAATGAAGAGGTTGTTGCTAGAATACTGCTATATATTTCAGTGTTTCATATGCAAATTCAGCGCCTGCTGCCCTTAAAGAATAGCTGAAAAACAGGTTCATAGTTACCAGGCATCCAGAGCTCTGTACATCAAGATGCAAGCATGCTACCTGCTGTGCTACTAACACAGCTTTAAAACTGTATACCACAATAGTGATACCATTTGCTCAATAAAACAGTTGCACATTTTAAGCAGACTTAGCATGAGCAGCAGTAAGCTTCTTTTCCCTTCAAGCTCACAATTCCTTGAAAATGCACTTGAAAATAAATTTCACCTGCTAACTCTAACTAGGGCATTTCACTCTCTCTCACACACACCTCAACCTCTTAGTGCAAGAAATCTGGACAAAACCTAAAATAAATAGGGACAGATTATAAATATTGCTCTCATGAACTTAGAAAATTGCTAGAATAACAGAATTTGTGTAAGTATGCATTTTTCTAAAGGAAATGACATATAAAACTCAAATATCTGTTATTATTTAACTTCAATTATTTTTAGGAGGAATATGGGGCAAAAATCTGGACATTCTGCAAAAACCTGGAAAGCTGAGGGGTATGCTACCGCCCTCTTACACACACACACACACACACACACACACACACACACACACACACACACACACACGCACACACGCACACCATACCTCTCAATCTCTTAGCATAAGAAATTTGGACAAAGCTGTTATAATGTTGGGGACAAAGGCCCATAACTATGGACACATTTAGAAAGTTGCTAGAATAACAGGATTTGTGTTAAAATGCATTTTCTAAAGGGTATGAAGTCTGAAACTCTAATACAGTATGTCATTATTTTGTAACTTTAATCCTTAGCTCATCCCAGTGATTTGTCAAAAAAAAAACTTTTATGAAGAACAGACCAAAAATAAGGCAACAATTTGGACAGTCTATGAAAATCTGTACAGTTGAGAGGTATGACACACACACACACACATCCCCCTTTCTCTTAAAAAGTGGATAAAACAACAAGGTTTGCATTATTATGCATTCCTGAGGATATGAAGTCTAAAACTCAAATGTCTGCCATTATTTTCTGACTTCAGTCCTCAATGATTTGCCAGAAAAAAACACAATTTTATGAGAAACAGACTGAAAATATGAGGCAAAAATCTGGATATTTGTGAGGTATGACTCCCCCCTACACACACTCCTACCCCCTCTTACACACACACACACACACACACACACACACCTCCCTCTTACAAACCCACACACACACAGACCCACCTACTTCTTACACATAACCCTACCTTCAGCTACCTACTTCTTACATACACACATGCACACCACTACCTACCGACTTCTTACATCACCACACCCTTACCTATTTCTTACGCACACACACACACACACACACACACACACACACACACACACACACACACACACACACGCACACACGTGCACACACACACACACACACACACACACACACACACCTACCTCTCACTTGTACTTTCTTCCACAGTCCAGATGTCTTCTGGAATTTAAATTCCATGCAGGCATGGAAGATCGGTCACACAGATGCTTCTGCATCTGTGCAACTGGACACAAAGGACGTTCTTAAAGAAGAATGCCCTTAAAAAAAATTTTAATTAAAAGAAAATTAATTTTTTGATCAGCTGATTCCAGGGTGCCTTTGGGTGCAGCATTCTCCCATATTTGTAAACACAAGGTCCAGTATGTTGGAGCCTCTAGTGGGTGTAGTCACTATTTCGTCAAGAGTGTTTGTATTTATGAAGTCCAGGAATCTCTGTGCATGTAGATTTGAGGATATTTAGGATTCCTAGTCTGTTCCCAGTCTATAAAGGGGTGATGAAAGTCTCACATGAGTAGGGTGTTAGTTTGCTGCACATTTCACATGATTTTTTAATTTAATTGTCTCTTGAGTGATACTTAAATACACAGTGATTTAAAGCTTGCAGAAATTAAAGCACTGCTGAGGTTTCCCTGCTTGTATTTCTCATCTACTCTCCATTTTGTTGATCTGTTTCCTCAACTTGGTGATTTTTAAGCTGCCCACCCCTACTATAAATTGAGCTGAATAAGCTCCTCCCTTTCTACATTGCTGTTGATATATTGAATTATTTATTTGTCTTTCCTTGTGCTTGTATTGAAAAAGTGCATTTTGCCTCTTATTGACTGTTCTACTGATTTACTTGATGTGAATTCATTATCTACATAGCTGTTGGATAAATTAGTGCATTTTTACACTCTAGCAAGCACTTGTTTTTACATCAAGATGTCAGTGGATTTTCCAAGTAGTGCACTGAGAGGTAGCCTGGTCTGTTTAGGTTGGTGAAAAATTTGCGATTTCTGCATATAGTTTTCTTGGCTGGAGGGCTTATTAATCAGCTTATCTTTGTTTTTAGTGCCTTTATAAATTCTGTGCATTTAAGTGGCTCTTGGCTTATTTAAGCAAAGTACTTTTATTGAATAATCTTGTCCTCCCCGCGGTCGAGTGGGCATTTGAAAGACATGCGTTGAATGGGCATGCCTTCGTTGAAGGTTGAGCACTGGGCTGGCAACTCAACACCATAAAAACCAACTGCCAATCATTAGCGGAGTTCTGTTGTGGCAACCTCTAACTGGGAAAAGCCGAAAGACAAACAACAACAACAGCTTTTATTGAATAATCACACTTTTATAAGCTGTTTAAAGTACACTGCTGTATCCATATCTTTAAGTTTGTTTCTGGTAGCATTTTGTACCTTCTAAGTTTGTTTGTGGTAGCATTTCACTCAGGATGCTCCTTTACTGTGCTTTTGCACTGGGAGGACTGGGTTTGTTCATCTGGTGGCAGTAGGTGTTTGCCTGGTCTGTCTGAGTTGGGAAATACACAAAAGGGCACTACATATTTTTTGCACTTCTCTTACATATTGTGACTGTACTTCAGCAGTTTCAAAAAAACTGCACTATCTGCTGCTACTTTAAATAGTTAATTGCACTCTGTTACATTGTATCTGTCAGGTGCAGGGCTGTTGTAGGTAGTTTGTGTGGTCTTTTTACACTTGGGCTCCAAACCAGCAACTTTACATTAAGAAGGTGTTTTCTGAACCCTTGTGGCAGAAATGTGCTGATCTACTGCATTTAACTGTTTTACCGCATTAATTGGTGCCTTTTTGACTGTTTTTTTCTGTCTGTGCCTGCTTCATTATCTGCACTTGTTTTGCATTGTAATTTTGCGTATATAGCATAAACTAGATCCAGAGTTGCTGAATCTAGCCTGTTTTTATACACTTGAACTCAAATTCAGCCATATTACATTAGGTAGGGCTCAACTGCACCGATGTGGCAGAAGAGTGTGGGATATAGCCCTGTCTGATCTGGGGATTGCTTGAGGAAGGGTCATTTTGTGATTTCCTATTGACAGATTAGTTTAAAACCGTTTAGTTTTGCCTGTATAAAAGCCTTGTGTTTGCATGTAGCTATGCATTGCACAACAGGGGTTGGCAGTGCCCTGTATAGTAGCAAACACCTAGAAACTATTTTTCCCTAGACGTATGTCAAGTTGAACCCTCTCAAGCTTTCCTGTTGTACTGCAGGTAACTCAGCTGAGCACTGAGCAACATCACCACACTCCTTCACTCCTAATCCTCAACAGAATAAGCCCCCTTGTTTCGTTAGCAGAATTAATCATAGAGCAAAAGCTAATTCAAATTGTCCACTCCCCAACTAGTACTTAGAGTTTAACCTGCTAAAATGGACAGACCGTTTCCAAGCATTTCACCAGCTAGCCTGATTGACATGGGCATCCTAGGGCAATGTAGTATTAACTCATAACAACTTGCTACTAAAGCAAATACACTATGTGAGAGATGCAACTATACCATGAAGCTGGAATCAATTCTCTCATGTAACAACAAACAAGGCATCAAACAGATTGTCACACACCTCTCCTCTCACACAAAACAAGGTCAAGTCACATTGACCCACCTAAGTGGAGGTACTCACTAAGAGCCTACCAAAGGACCAGAGACCTCCCAAGCACAAACAGATCACACATACTGGAACACGAACAGACACCACTTCACATAGCAACACACATACAAGTGTCTCAACAAATAAGTCCATAAGGTAAAACACCTCACAACCTAATGTCCTGGTCATAGGTGATTCCATAGTAAGACACACAGATGTCCCCCTCACCAGGCTAGACAAGTGGAAAGTCGGTTAGCTGCCTATCAGTTGCCAGGATCCATCAAATCATGCATGCAATCAAGTCACTCAACAAAAATAACCATTATGACTCTGTCATAGTACATGTTGGAGTGAATGACTTGAGATGTACCTCTCTGGACAATATGAAGCGAGACATGACTGAACTCTCTCAGATTATGTGTCTCAGGCAGGTATGTCCCTTGCACTAAGCAGCATTTTACCTTCACCCAGGATGATGCCACAATACAGACAAAAAATGATTGACTTCAACAATTGGCTTAGTTTCTGGTGTCAATCCAAGGGGGTCCAGTACCTGTCAGTTTGGGAAGACACGGTTGACAGACCACACTGCTTTGCCAGCGATGGTCTTCACCTATCTACTCTAGGCTTTTGAATACTGGCAAAGATGCTTGCCTCCCCCATAGTGCCTTTTTTAGGCAATGTCAAAACAAAAAAAATTCCTTAATAAAGAAATCCACTTGAGACAAACTCATGGTTATGCTGCTTAATGCTAGGAACCTCACCATAAAACTGCACTCACTGGAAGCACTCCACACCTTGGAAGATGCTGACATTTGTGTAGTCAATGAGACTTGGTTCAAGGCCGCAGAGAGCTCCCCAGCCATACAGGGCTACAATGCCTTCCACACATTCAGACCCCAAAACAAGCATGAAAGAATCAAAGATGGAGGTATACCCAGCTTCATTAAGTCGAAATACACTTCAAGACAAACAGTACGACAATCTAGGGCTACTCTAGGTACAATTAAATATAGGTAAAACACCCTACCAAATCTTTGCTAGCTACAGGTCCCCCACCATGAACTAAGAAAAACACATGGACTACCTGGACTTGCTAGAATCACTCCCTATACAGCCAAACACTTTGGTCATGGAAGATTTCAACTATCCTTCCATAGATTGGATAACATACACGAGCAGAAATGCAATCGCCCTGAGGTTCCTGGACTTTGTTAATTCAAATGCTCTGGAACAGCTAGTCTGTATCCAAGGGGCTCGAATGTCCTGGACCCGGTAGTCACCAACATGGGGAAGGGGTCACTGCACTACCCCCTGTGTGTTGCCCTCCCTGGTGAGGCCAAACCATAAATCTGCCCCGTTTGAAGTAAAGATCAGACTAGACACCCCCACAGGAGCAAACAAATTGAAAAATTTCTCCAAAGCAAACTTTAGCCTACTAGGGTATAAAACGTTTCAAAGCTCCTGCTAACACACCCAACAATGACTCCTATGCAAAAGAGTACACAAATGCCCTGTATAGACATTTAAACAACTATATAGACTTGGCTGTACCTTTCAGGATCAAAACCAGGCCCCCATGGTGAAACAGGCCACCCTGGTGGGTTGCAAGTATAAATAGGTTATATAACAAAAGGAAGAAACTGCTATCCAAAAAAAAGAGGGAACTTAACTAGCAGAGGAAAATACCCTCCACACCTTGAACAAGCAAATCAGATATATTTTTAAAGTCCTCTAAAGCCAATTACAAGGCTAAATTAGCATCTCTAGCTAAAGACAATCATAAAACTTTCTTTAGCTATGTCCAAAATATTATAGGAATGTCCAGCTATGTGTTGAACTGACCGTGGATAGTACTACTCACAATGAACCCAAAGAAATTGCCAACCTGTTGGCAGACAGATTTGGCACAAATTTCAACCACCTGTTTCCACCAGACACACTCCAAAGCATCCCTTTCACCAGTCCACTACCTAGCATCTCCAAAGAGCAGGTAATATCCACTCTCTCCAAGGCCAAAAACACATTCTCCATGGGACCAGATAACATCCCATGCTGCTTACTAAACAACCTAAAATAGGAAATAGCAGAACCGCTTGGCACTCTCTTCAGCCATAGCCTGAGCATTGGCTTTGTTCCAGCAGAGTGGAGAACAGCGTCAGTAATCCTCTTACACAAAGGGGGTCCATCAACCAACCCTGAGAACTATAGACCCATAAGCCTAACCAGCCTTATCTGCAAGACCATAGAATGAATCATCATAAATGGAAATCAAACCAGAAGTAGACAAAACTTAGGTAGCAACTGAATGTGCCAAAAAATAAAAAAAAAAAGAATAAAAGGTGAAGGACCAGATGAGAAAGCAAGAAATGTGGAAAATGCATAAATATAGTTGCAAGTATAGAAAACTCTTGGCACAACCTCATGATGATCAGGATCAACTGCAGGAATGGTTAAGGAGAGGTGAATTTAAACCAAAAGATGAAAGGTTAATAATGGCGGCCCAAGATAGTGGACTACATGCACATTGGTTTACAAAGTCCATTGAAGATGTGGGAGAAACAGACAAATGTTGGTTTTGTAAAACAGAATTGATAAGTTACACATCTTGTCGCTGGTTGTGATATACTAATGGCAGAAGGACTGTATACTGAAAGGTATAATAATGTGGCAGGACTGTTGCATTGGGGATTGTGAAAACATTATAATACTGAAGTAGCTGAAAAGCATTGGAAGCATCATCCACAAAGCATCATAGAAAATGATGAAGTTTGTATCACATGATATCATCCATTACCAACAGTTCAAAAAAATAGATGCAAGAAAACCAGATATAGTAGTCTATGAAAAGAAGACAAAAGTAATATTGATTACTGAAATTGCTACACCCAGTATCTATAGTGTCTTCTGTACAGAGAGACACAAAGTCATAAATACCAGGATTTGAAGGCAGAAATGAGAGCAATGTGGAAGAAAGATACCAAGATAAATCCAGTAGTAGTAGGAGCAATGGGTCTTATAAAAATAAAATTTACAGTTGTACTTAGATAAGTTGCTAATACATGTAACTCTGTACGAATTGCAGGAGTCATTACTGGGCACATTGCGGGTGCTGCAAAGATCACTTCTGGCTAACATCAAAGATTGAAACAATACTAATTTCATGAACTTTAATCATACTTTGACTTAGGAATGGGGTCCATTCCTATCATGGTATTAGAAGCCCAAAAGACTTGGAGAAATTAAAAAGTCTGATACCTTATCAACAAGGACATAGGCGACCTCCAAACTCTTGACCCAACCCAGTTTGGCTTCATTAAGAGTAAGTCTTGCTTATTAAACCTGATTGACTTCTTTTGAGAATGTCACCAAAACCCTGGATGAGGGCAAATCAGTATGTACCATGTATCTTGACTTAGCCTTCGACACAATCCCCCACTCAAGTATCATTGAAAAACTCTCCCAGCTGGGGGATTAACCCATATGTCACTAGATGGGTAACAAACTGACTCACTGACAGAATGCATACTGTCACAGTTGGGGATTCCACATCCACCAGTAGATCAGTTACCAGTTGTGTACCACAGGGATCTATGCTGGGCCGTCTGCTATTTATAATCTACTTCTTGGACCTTCAGGCGAAAGTAGATGGTTTGTGGCTTATCAAGTTCGCAGATGACTGCAAACTAGGTGCAATAATTGAGTCCTCCAATGGTGTTAACATATTACAAAAGGGGAGAGTCATAATCTAAAATGAAATGCAAAAAAGTGTCATTATCCCTTTTGATAAAGAAGGGCCCCCTGCAAATTACATTATAGATAGCACCCCCTAAGCTCAGTAATGAGAGACTTGGGAACATAGGTTGTAGCAATTTAAACTTTGATCACCATGTCTCCACAGTGGTAAGGAAAGCCTTCTATATAGCACATCTCATAAATAATGGCATTGCATCCAAGACTAAGGATGTTATAATTCCTCTATAGTTGACCTTTGCTAAGCCACTGATTAAATAAAATTCCTTCTGCATGTACCTCACCAGTCACCAGCTACATCTGGTGAGACCACAGAGGTTTCTAACCAAGAACATTGAGGTCCTTCAAAACATGACCTATATGGAAAGATTGAAGGTCCTGTCTCTGTACTCTGTATCCTACAGGCTGCAGAGAGGTTGCTTGTGCCTCGCTTACAGAGCGATCTCTGACCCTGCCTTAATAGAAATGCTGCATGTCCACAAATCAGATGGGACAAGAGTCACTTGGTCCAGGTATCTCAACCTAGCCTGTGACATAAACAGAATATGCTGGAGAGATTGATATGTCTCCCGGAGATTGCCACTCCTCTGGAATAAACTCCCATTTCATGTGAAGCAGAGCTTCTCAATGACTCTATTTAAGTGCAACATTGATAACTGAATGGGAGACCTCAAATTCACCCCAGGGGTGGCACCTATGTCCCTCATGGACAGGGGCATTTGGTCCTAATCACTGATTCGCTCTGCTAACAATGACTATCTAACCATGGTCAACTGGGGAACAAGAGTATTACTTGGCTAGGCTTGCTAAAGCCCTAGGACCATTAACCTAGTAACTTCCTGTGAACCTACGAATAGTAAGTGTCTCCAGTAGGTCTAAGTATGCATTGTGAGCTTCTTGGGACATGGAGAGTGACCTCTAACTGGCAAGAATATGGTGTGAGATTTGGCCTATCATGATCTGAACTCCAGCACATCATCCTGTTTGACCACCATAGGTATGCTTGTTATTGATGTATATTGAGACACCTCCACCTTTAGCCCTTGTCTGTGCAGCTACTGCTCTAAATGTGTGGAAGGCACTGAAACCTTGCGCTGCTGGGGTACTCTGCTTCTTTAAACCACGTCTTGGTAAAGTGCAGTTGTGTAAAATCTTACTATGATAGTAGATGTCCTTCTCTTCACTGTTGCAGTATTCTTAACAGAAAGTATCTCCTGCCCAGGATATTCCAACATCCAGCCAGTACCCCACAGCCTTTGGATTTTATATGTGCCATACATCACATGTATGCTCCACACGTAAGACTTAGGACATAAAGGTGACATATGGATGCAATTACCCAGAACCAAATTGCCCCAGGAGACAAGGCATCCTCCTAATGACAAAGAGCACATGCACATCCAGAAGAAAAAATGTAGATGAAAAAGGGAGAGGGAATCCCTCAGCCAGGAGGCAATCAAAGTGAAGAAGTAAATGAAAAGGGGGAAGTCGGGGAAACTGAATTCTGCAGTAGTGAAGAGAAGGACATCTACTGTTATGGTAAGATTTTACACAGCTGTACTATGTCCTTCCATATCACTATTGCAATATTCTTAACAGAACAGACAGTACAAAAGCTCAGGAAGCTGACTGGGAGGAGGAAGGCTGAGAAGAGCCCTCAGCAAACCCATGCAAGATGGCCTTAACAAAACCTGCTCTGGCCCTGGATACAACATTCAACTTACAATGTTTAGTAAAAGTATGCACAGAAGACCAACTACCAGCCTCAAGGATGGAATTGGTGTCCAAACCCTTGAAGAAAGCATCTGAAGAGGCAACTGCCCTAGTAGAATGTGCCTTTACAGAGGTAGAAAAGCATTTTCCATGAAAAGAATTACAAAAGGAAATGGTCTTGGCTTGCTCGGATACAGCTAAACCCAATATTCTGGGATGAAAAGAAACAAAAAACTGCTCAGACTTGTGAAATGCCTTAATTTTATCTGAATAATACCTGAGCTGTCTGTGTAAATCCAAGGTGTGAAGAACCCCCTCTAGTAGAAGCAGACTGTGGAGAAAGAAAAAAAGGAAGGAAGCTGAACTGACTGATTAAAGGACAACCCATTTACTACCTTGGGCATAAAAGAGGGATTGGGCTGAACAGACACCACGTTTTTATGAAACACTAAAAGTGAAGTAATAGCCATAAGTGCCTGGAGCTCTGAGACCCTTTTGGCTGAAGTAAGAGCCGACAAAAGACAGTCTTCCAAGTGCAATGTTGCAGGGAAACTGAATCCACATGCTCAAAGGGAGCCTGAGTCAATTTTCCAAAACAAAATTAATATTCCAAAGGGAGGAATAGGCTTTTTTGGAGGCCTGATATGTAGGATGCCTTTAAGGAATTATTTGACCTCAAAACAAGCAGCCAAAGGGAGGATTCAAGGGCAGACAGGCAAAAATTGCTGAAAAATGGGCTTGACTAAAGAATAGGTCAAGACAGCCTGGGGAAAATTACACAGATAAGAGATAAGAGAGACTTGGTGCTCTTGAACAAAAGAGAGGAAGTTGCCTGTTGAGAGGGGAGGCAAAAAGGTCTACTTGAGAAATAGTCCACTGAGTCACCTGATAGCTTATAGCTAGATCACATGCTTGAAGAGCTAATATGTAAAGAAGATAAGACTTTGTGCTCCCCTGTTTGTTGACATACCACATCATTGTGGTGTTGTCTATGAAAACCTTCAGAAAGGCAGAGAGAAATATGGTGTGAAAAACTTAAAGACCAGAATCAAAGCCCTCCCTCATTTATTTTATGTTCATATGGTCTGACTTCTGGTGAGGAAGCCAAAGACCCTGAACTTTCAGATGGTTGCAAGAACCCCCCCCCCCCTCAGGTCTGAGGCATCTGTGAACAGCTCTTGAGAAGGAACCGGAGCCTTAAGAGGCAGATCTAGATTGAGAGCAAGCTGCTGAATCCACCACTGGAGTTTGAGCTTGAGCCAAGAAAGGACAGGTACATAAAATTCCAGAGGATGGCAGTGTTGAAGCCAAATTGACAAGGTACCACTGAAACTTTCTTATATGAAGTCTGTCAAGATGAAGTATGGGGATGGTAAGAGCCATGAAACCCATAGTCTGAAGAAATTCTCTGGCCAAGATAGAGGACAGTATAAGCAAAACACAGCATGAATAAGATCAAAGGTCCCTCTCTAGAACCAACGACCAAAGCAAAAAAAATTGTTATTAACAACAGCAAGACTATCATGGCAAAGTGCATATATCATCAGCTCTTAAATCAGTAAAAGCAACAGGAGGCTTAAGGATCGTATCCTACAGCAACTTAGTGATATTCGCAATGAGACACAACAAAGTGCTTTGTCCCACCGTATACAGAATTTTAGAGAGCATAATTTTCTGTTTATGGTGCTTGATATGTATAAGATCATGCCTAGATGTGGGTATGTCTTTAATGCAACAGAAGTCAAAGAAGTTTGTTGGATTACTAATTTAAGAGCTAATGTTACACCTGGCTTGAATGAGGTAATTCCGCTGAAGCCCATTCTGAAGGCATGGAGACTTTAAATTGTATATATGTGTACTTGTATTTGATTGGTTGCTGATTAAGAGGTTCTGTTTTTATTAGTGATAGTGTTTTGTGATTGGATGTTATAAAATATTTAAGATATTCTTCGTGTTTCACTGTTGCAGTCATGACATTTGGGTAATCTGCTGGCAGGTTGCCCTCAGTCGGCCTGATTAACAAAGTCTTGGGTCCTGCGTCAGTTGCTGCCCCTTCTTCCATGACATCAGGTCATCAGGGGTATAAAACATGCAGCCAACACCATTGCATCAGTCTTTCTTGCCGCGCAGTGCCCGAAGCAGAAGCAGTTCGTAAGTGCTGGTCGGCTGACTCCTGAAATTTTCGTTTTCGAGTTTCAGAACTGAAGTCTTCAACTAAAAGCCAAGTACCCTGTTGGGGAAACATTTTCTTGCTCCTTACCGATGTCTGTAAAAGTTAATAATTGCATTACTTGTGGGAAGCAAATACCTCATAAGGATTTTCATTTGTACTGTATTCCTTGCCTAGGTCCTGACCACAATGTGCCTTGCTATCGGTTTTGTGCTAAATTTAATCAAAGCATGATTAAATGTCTGTATATTTTTGCTTCTAAATATTTTGGATCAAGATTTAATTATCCAGAAATGTCGTCGGTTAGCAATCTGACTACCAGAATACCTAAAAAACGCAAAGAAAAAGACAGAGACAGACTGTCGAGGTGAAAAACTGATGATGACGCTTCTCCTAAGCCAGTCGCCAGTTCGCCGGTACTCAGTGAGGCGCTTTCACAGCCCCTGATACCCACTACATTTGATTCGTAGGCCTCTACTGAGACCCATTCAGAGCCCGGTATGCCGCAAGATGCTTCAACTATGGAACCCACGGATGTCTCTACCTTAGATGAGTCCGGAGCTGCTGTGCAGGCACCAATTTTGAGGATGTTTTCAGGCCTACAGATTTGTATATTAGACCGACGCCATCTTCAAAACTAAGGCCAAAATCTAAATCTATGTCTAAAAAACCGACACCTGGGCCACATGTGCAGGCCCCTATACTTAAAAAATAAATGATCAAAATGGCTGAAGATTTAATTACTCTGACCAGGGGTAGTCAACCCCCTCCTTCTAAGAGGCCTAGGCAAGATATTGATTATGAATCTTCTGAACAGGATGCTATTTCTTCTGACTCTTCTAATGAACAGGATTTATGCATTCCTACATATGAGGACTCTGATGCAGAAGATTCCATTCTTTCTACTTCTCCACTCGAGGATTTTTCTTTTGGGGAAACTTTACATACCTTACGGGAACATTTCCACTGGGAAAGTCAAGATTTCTCTGAATCTAAAAAGAGACTTAGGGATTTTCTTCTTCTTCCTCAGCATAGGCCTTTGGCTATTCCTCCTGTTCTAGACATTGTTGATGATGTTTTTTCAGAATCTAGTATGGCTCCTGATTCTCTGCCTCCGGCTCCTTGTAAGCCAGACAGATACTACAGGGTTCCTGACTCCCACAAATTATTTTTCAAAAATCCTACTGCTGATCCTGAAACCATTTCTCAGGGTCCCAAGGGCATTAAGACCTCTACTGCTAAAAATCCTACCCCTCCTGATAGAGATTCCATGGTGCTGGATAGATGGGGTAAGAAGGTTTACACTTCTGCAACGTTGGCAACCAGGGCTTTAAACTGTCAATTTCATATGCTTAAATATCAACAGAATATCATGGGGCTACTTAAACAAAAAATTATGTTAATTTCTGACTGTGTGGAAAATAAAGATTTACAGGATTTATTACATTCAGCTGAACAAGTTGGGAAACATACTTTGCAATGTGGTTTTGATTCCTTGGAGGCCTCTTGCAGGGCTGCTGTAACTGGATCTGTGCTAAGAAGGCATGCTTGGCTCAAAGAGCAAACTCTGCCTGACCATGTTAAAGAAAAATTGTTGGACGCTCCTTTACAACAGGACCGTCTCTTTGGTAATAAGGCTGAAGAAGTGTTAAAAAAGATGGAAGATAAAGCTAAATCTATGCAAACTGTGAAAGATTTCTTACAAGTGCAACCTCCAAGATTTAGTAGGCACTGGCCTACTAAAAACTTGTCCTTTCCAGTCCCTTCTTGTGCCACTCAAGTCAAATCCAGACATTCCAAAAGCTCCAGATTTCAGTCACCAGAACTTTTAGAACAAAACAATGGGGTGCCTCCACCTCCAAATCTGGAAACAACAAGGCACCTCCCTATGGTAAACAGTCTCAGTGACTTCCCTCTACAATCACCAAGCACTTACATTTTAGCTGCCCATTTGGGGGAAAAACTGGCACTTCATGCACGAAACTGGCAACTTATTACCCAGTACAAATGGGTTTTAAATATAGTATCCCAGGGATACAGATTTCATTTCCACACAT
The DNA here is from genome assembly GCF_019279795.1 of Protopterus annectens. Classification (NCBI taxonomy): domain Eukaryota; kingdom Metazoa; phylum Chordata; order Ceratodontiformes; family Protopteridae; genus Protopterus; species Protopterus annectens. The sequence continues at coordinate 440,438,297 of NC_056727.1, forward strand.
TGCCAGTCCCAACCGGATGGCCAGACTTGCCCCCAAATCAGTGGACAGAGGCCCAGAAACAAGTTCTGTCCCTCATGAACATGGGGGCTATTCAGTCAGTACCAGAAGAGGAAAAGGGACAAGGTTTCTATTCAAGACTTTTCCTGGTACCCAGAAAAGACAAATAATGGCGTCCAATTCTGGACTTATTCACTCTAAACACATTTCTGGACATTCCAAAATTCAAGATGCTGACTCTTCAACAGTTACTACCTATGCTAAGCAAAGATGCCTGGTTGGTAACTCTAGACTTAAAAGAGGCTTACCTGCATATCCCAATCAGGGAATCTTGCAGAAGATACCTCCACTTCAAAGAAGGCTACTTGCATTACCAGTTCTCTGCACTGCCCTTTGGCTTATCTACTGCACACAGGGTCTTCAGAAAGTGCCTGGCTCCAGTGATTGCATTTTGCAGGCAAAGAAATATTCAAATATATCCATACCTGGACGATTGTCTAATTCAAGCAGAAATCTAGGACATTCTTTTAAAGCATCTGACATTTGTAAAAAGGGTTCTAACTTGTCTAGGGTACACCATAAACAAAAAGAAATCGCAACTGGTACCCTCTCAAAAAATTACATTCCTGGGTGCAAGCTTGAATACAACTGTCCAGATGACTTACCTTATGCCAGAAGAGCAAATTCAATTGGTGGCTTACTTCAAATAGGTGGCCACAAAAACCCTGCTATCTGCAAGACAAATTCTGCAAGCCTTGGGGTTCATGGCCTCCTGCATTCTTCTAATTCCATATGCAAGACTGCATATGAGGAAGCTTCAGTGGTACTTAAAAAGTTTATGGAGTCAACATTGTCACAGCCTGGAAACAATGATTCCTATCATACCTTGCCTGCAACTAGAGTTCCTATGGTGGGCAGAGGCCTGCCACCAAAACAAGGGACTGCCATTCACTCCACCCCCTGCTGCCCAAACCCTAACTACAGATGCATCAGATTATGCTTGGGGGGCTCATCTGGCAGGAAAGTGCATTCAGGGCAAATGGAGCCCAAATCAAATGCACCTTCATATCAATCAAGAGATGCTAGCTGTACAGAATGCACTGACAGCCTTCAAGGACTACCTTCATCCAGGACAATTAATGATAAAAATAGGCAACACCACAGTTATGTGGTACATAAAAAAGCAGGGGGGTACACATTCCTACCCCCTTTGCAGACTAGCCATGGCATTGTGGAACATGGCCTTGACCTACCAAATACAACTACAAGCTCAATTCCTGCCAGGAAAGCTAAATACTCTGGCAGATGAACTAAGCAGAAATCTTATGGACCCACACAAATGGAAACTGGAACCACAAATTTTCAACATGTTGACATGCAAATAGGGGAGTCCAGACATAGATCTTTTTGCCTCATCCCAGAACTATCAGTTGAACAAATTCTGCACAAGAATTCATCACAAAAAAGCTTGGAAAGTGGATGCTCTATCATTCAGCTGGAAAAACCTATCAGTCTATGCTTTTCCCCCTCTGCCTCTGCTCTCCAAAGTTCTACTAAAAGTCAGACAGGACAAACCAAAAATGATTCTGATTGCTCCAGACTGGCCTCACCAACACTGGTACCCACTCCTGCGCAATGTGTCACACCTTCCTCCGTGGCACCTGCCTCAGACACCTTACCTACTGTCTCAGCAGAACTACCAAATTCTGCACACTCAGCTCCAAACTTTGAATCTTGCAGCATGGCTAATCATCTAATTTCACCCTTGGCATCCCTCAGCAAACCTGTGATGGATGTCATTTTGGAGGCTAGAAGGCCTAGTACTAGAAAATCTTATGCTGACAAATGGAAAAGATTCTGTGCCTGGAACCAATCACAAGGAATAAGCACAGCAATGACCAATATTCCTCCGATTCTGCAATACTTAACGGAGATGCTTCACAAGGGCCTATATGTTTCTTCCATAAAAATCCATGCCTCTGCCATTTCAGCTCATTACAACACAGAGACTCCCCTCTTCTCTCATCCTCTGCTAAAGCAGTATCTCAGAGGGGCCAAAAACTTAAGACCTCCCAGGAGAGCACCAACCCCTGCATGGGACCTCAATTTTGTTTTGGAATAACTCACTCTGCCTCCTTTTCAGCCAGCTGTTACTGCAGACCCAAAACTTTCTCTCCTGGAAAACAGATTTCCTTTTAGCAGTCACTTCAGCTAGAAGGATTTCTGAATTACAGGCTCTTATGGCAGTGGAGCCTTTCATTATTTTTCATGCGGACAGGGTGTCTCTCAGGACCAATCCATCTTTCATGCTTAAGGTGGTATCCAGTGTGGCTCTTAATTAGACCATTCATCTGCCAACTTTCTTTCCCAATCCACAGAACAAGGGTGAGCGGAGTCTGCATTTATTGGATGTACACAGGCAACTTAGATTTTACTTAAACAGGACAAAATCTCTAAGAAAATCTGAACAACTATTGGTGGCATTTGCTGCAGGGGTAGACAAAAAAGGCTATTTCAAAGCAGACTATTTCCAAATGGATAAGCCATGTATTCATTTCTGCTATATGCACCATGGTAAACCTATCCCCAAGGGGATCAGATCTCATTCCACCAGGGCTGCATCTACTTCTGCAGCCTTTCTCAGAGGGGTTCCTACCAGAGAAATTCTAGAAGCTGCTACCTGGAGCTCAGTTCATACGTTCACCAAACATTACCATTTATCTCTGTTCTCTAAATCCAGAGCTGGCTTTGCCACTGCTGTCCTGCAGGGCCTTATAGCTGCTCCTAATGCTGTATAAATCCATCCTCCCAACCACAGCTTTGGGAATCTACCCAAATGTAATGACTGCAACAGTGAAACACGAAGAACATAGTTCAGTTGTGTACACTTACCATAAATGTAGATGTTTGAGTGTATTCACTGTTGCAGCCCTGGTTACCTACCCTCCAGCCCCCAGTTTTTCTCTTACTATACCTCTACTTTCTTTTACTATGCGTAAAAACCTTTTTGGTGTATTGCTTTTGTTTGGAGGTATATTTTTTGTGTTTTAAATTATATACATATATATTTTGCTCTCCATTTGGGGGGCACCTGACATCTGGGGCAAGAAAAGCTGATGTAATTGCATCGGCTGCATGTTTTATACCCCTGACAACCTGATGCCATGGAAGAAGGGACAGCAACTGACGCAAGACCCAAGACTTTGTTAATCAGGCTGACTGAGGGCAACCTGCCAGCAGATTACCCAAATGTAATGACTGCAACAGTGAATACACTTGGACATCTACATTTATGGTAAGTGTACACAACTGTACTTTTTATTTGTACTATTGAGTAATAGATCTGAGGAAGGAAGTTTATCCAAAAGTGCTTATCCTGTTATTTATTGCTTTAGAGTATTTTATTAAAATATATGCATTTTGCTGTGGTATCCTGCTGCTATTCATTTTTTTTTGCTAAGATAAAGGACAGAGAAAAAAGAGACTAGAAGAAAACTGTGTCAAGGACAGGACCTTTGGAGCTGGAAGGGAGGCCAGCATCAGAACAGTCCGAATCTCGCAACCAAGATATATGTGATCTTAAGAGGGTGTCAGGACAGATTATTTGAACCCCAAGCTCTGCAGCAGAAGAATGGTGAAATGGAGGGGCTGTAAGAGGTTGCTGGGAGAAAGAGCCAGATTAACAGGTTGCTTAGATAGGGAATAAGCTGAATGCCTTGAAGCCTGCAAAACGCAATGACAGAAGTGAGGCTTATAGTGAATACTCTTCAGGCAGTAGAGAGGCCAAAGGCCAAACCAGGGAACTGAAAATGAGAGGAAAAAAAAAGAAATGTAAATATTTCCTGAATAGAGGGTGACTGGGAATATGAAGATAGGCATCCTTGAGATCCAGAAAGACCAAAAAAGTCTGAGGGAACAACAGAGGAAACAGTGTCTGAAGAGACAGCATCCGGATGGAAGGTACCTTGAGAAAGGTCATAATTAAATGTATTCTCATGGCCCAATTCAAGTATGCATCCTACCAACCTTAATTCTCTACAGGTCACAGCAAACAAAATCTGCTTATTTATAATGTATTTTTCAAGACAAGACTACACCCTCCATCTCAGGCTGAGTCCGTACCGTAAAAAAAAAAATATATATATACTATTTTTGTTTTTAAGGGTATTTTTTTTAAGAACAGTCCCACCAGTCGCACACACCTGACCTGTTGCATCTGTGTGATGCATTGTCTCACAGTCATCTCTAGTTCTTCCTTTTTGCCTGTGTGCAGTTTTAGGAAACAAATCCCTAGCTAATGGTAGTATCCATGTGAAATAATAAGGACACTATGCAAGATAAACACAATTAGACAAAATAATAATAAAAGGCCAGAACAGAAAAAAACATGGAAAGAAGTATAAATAAAGCTGTAGCAGGCAAGTCAGCAGAGATAAGTGGGTATGGTGAAGAAAGAAATAAAATTAATGTCTACTTGGATTTCAGGTGAATCAACACTACATCTAAATCAAAGAAGAACTAAGGGCACTGCATCTACATCAAAGAAGAACTAAGGAAGTTTATTTTAGGGTATAAAGAAGGCTAGTTAGTAGCACTGAGTTAAACTAATATGTATGTGAGCACATGCTAGCTGTATTCAGAGTGCTTGGATTATGGATGGTCATCTTGTTGATGTGTATGAAAGTTCTAAGGATCTATCCAGAGTCCCTTGAAAATGTGCCCTCAGATAAAGATATTGTTCTTACATGTACTGCTTCATAAATATAATCTTACAGTAAGGAAAGTTAAATATCCAATTAGTAATATACATAATCCCACACTAAGACTAAAAAAATTCTCCATAAAAGATGGTGTCATCCATCCTAACCCTGGCCCAACAAATGTCTCGACTATAGAATCTCATAGCCCCAATCCCTCTGTCTCACCTATCCTTACTAGACTTCCCAATTCACTCCTTTTAGCACATCTTAACATCCGCAGCTTAAACAACAAAGTCACCCATCTCCATGCTCTCTTAGATGTTAATTCCTTTGACATCCTATGTCTGACAGAAACATGGTTAGAAACTGCAACTAAAGATAATGAAATCATCCCTCCAGGATATAATTTGGGACAAGACTGCATAAAGTGCAAGGGGGGAGGAGTAGCAATTCTATTTAAAGATGGGCTACAAATCACCTCTTCACCTTATAACCCACCTCTGGATAATAATGCAGAAGTCCTTATTTCCAGACTTCAACTCAACCCTAGTAAATCCTTATACATTATCTGTGTCTACCTACCTCCTGGTAATAACATCAATATAATAGAGGAAATCCTAGGCTGGGTGTCAACAACTTACCCACAAGAAACAATAATACTAGGGGACTTTAATATTGACTGGAAGTGTGTCAATACTGTAAATCCTCCTTCCCATATTAACCTTTATGGTTTCTCTCAAACCATCAACTCCACGACCAGAATTAACAAACCAAACAAAAAAGAGAGCACCTTAAATTGGATTCTTATTAATAAACATCACCAAACTTATAAGGGAGGAACCATACTTGATGATGTATGTGATCACTCATTGCCCTACATTATCAGGAAAAAAATGACATTTCTAACCCCCCCCCCCCACAAATAAGATCTCACGGACCACCAAACACTTTAACCCTGTGCTATTCCAAAGCAAACTGAGTGCTTGTGACTGGAACCCTCTAAAAATGCTCCCACTTGAAGAGGCTGTTAAATACTTCAACTCTAAATTCTTAACCATCTGTCAAAGGAAAAAAACTTCAAAGAACAATTCACGTAAGGTTCAAATATGGCACCCTTTATTACTTGCAGCAAGGAGACAAAGCATGCAGATACAGGATTTGTCTTAATTACTAATGAGCAGTATGCTACTTTTATACAATTCTATGAAATGTTACTTTTCTATTGTTGATGTAGTTAGACACAGCTTTCTGTATTACTCTACAGAAAATGTTACTTAGATTTCCTGCTGACATGTTCAGATTTAAAACTCACTATGTGTTACATAGAAAATGTTACTTAGATTTCCTGCTGACATGACTGGATTATTGTTGATTTACAAAAACATTTGAGAAAAGCAACCTGGCCTTGTGGCTTATTTTTAGCCCACTACAAACTTTCTATTCTTCAATTGTGCAGTTCTAATATATATGTGTTACATTTTACCTAGATTCAAGGTACATTTCTAGCTTAGGTACAAGTAATGCTGACTACGGTTTATACTTTCAAGCAGCCTTTGTTTTCATTATCAATCGCTTCAGCAGCTGTGTACTTTTTCATGGCATAAGCAGAAAATCAATAACTCCTTGTTAAGTCTCATGACATTAGTAGAAATGAAACACTTATTATTATTTTCATGACATTAGCAGAAATCAAATGCTTCCTGTTAATTTCCATAGCATAAGCAGATCATAGCTGCGCATATTTTCATGACATAACAGGATTGGAATATCTCTAGTAGCTGTGCATATTCATGCAGTGTGAACAGAATAAATGTATTAACCGTTTTAAACCTCGAATGCACTAAGCATGCATATTACTAATACATATTTTTCTAACATTTCCCCCCTTTTAATACTTTTATTCTACTTTCAAAATAAGCATAAACAGTTTTTCTTCCCCTAACCTCTTCCTACTAAGTACTTGCAGTTAAGAGAGTCATTCAGTTTAAACTTATGAAAGCATTTTCAATTTTTCAACAATTCTTCAAGTTCAGCACCGTGGTATAAGGTTTCTGAAACTGACATGTCTATAAAGTCTTTAATCAGTCTTTTCATGCAGGGGATGCAGCAGCAAACACATACCACCAGTAGAATCATTCCTACACAGATGGCAATCAGGATGCTCATCAGGATACTGCCTCACCCCCCAAACAATCTCTGGAAAAAGTCCGTCAATGGATTTGGTCCTGGTTTGGTCATAGCCGACACTTGCTGAATTACCTCAAGGTGATTGTCTAGCTCGTGTTTGTGGTCAGGAATATACGAACAGCACTCCTCCTGGATTAAAGCGCAAGTACCTCCTCTCGCCGCTAGGGTGAAGTCGAGAGCCATGCAGTTTTGAAGCACTACAGTTCTCATGGCAGTCAGTTCATCAGTCACCAATTCTAGTACGGAAAAGGTTGCATTGCTCATTATTTTGAGAAGTTTAGACAGTTTTCTCAGTTCAAAGATCAATTTCGTTGCTCCATATGCTGGCAGTATACCTGCCCACGAGATGATGGTATCACCCAAGTCCATATGCGACAGTCCATTTTTCCCTAGGCCCACAGCATGATGGTTTTTCCAGCCCACATTGATTTGCCCTACTGGATTGACAGGCTTCTTGATTTCTCGTCGAACATTTCAAATTTTCCCCTGAGGCAAAACTGCTGTGTGTCATATGGCCGGAACCAGGTACCCCAAATAACAACTGCCGGACCAATTCTCAGGTAACCACTTGTAAGCTTTCCTACCACATACAAAATAAAAGTCTTCTACTTTGGTAGTAACTTTACTATGTCCTGATTCTGGATGAAACATTTTTTTGTCAACTATAATCAGTTGTTTATAGAGGTCAGCATTATGTCTTACTTCATCAGTTGTCCTATGCATCAGTTCAAAAAATGAATCATAGCTTGTGTTGCAATAGGAACCTGTGTTATCAGTTTTATTGTAGCATCTATAGGGAACAGTCACATTGTAATTGCTCCAACCCACCTGAACTGTATCATTTTTGTAAAAACACACAGTCCCCTTCTGTTGAACAGATAAGTGCAATGCTACTTTATCTTGTGATGTAACATCTGATGTATCATAGACTAAATTTTCTCAGGTCTTGTTGGCTCCTAGTGGGACTGAAGTTAACAATAACCCCCCATATGCTGTTGGCAAAGCTGTGCAAATCCAGCAATGCGAAACATTGAAGGTCTCAGCATACACATATTTGATTGCCTGGTAAGTGTTGAAGTTTGGGTGCCACTCTATGTGCAACTCTCCACATTTATTCACTTCAGTTTGTGTGGCCGGGAAAAGGAATGGCCACAGCAAAAAGATTATTGTCACTAGTACAGTCAACAGGATGATTATGCAATACTTCTGAGGAAACGGTTGTTCTGCATTCCTGTATTCTCCGACTCTTCCGAGTAGTTTTATTTGGATTTTTCTGGATTCTATCATTTTTGCTTTTGACATGTGATCTTACTCTCTGCCCTAATAGGACCTTCAGCAACGATGGTTTCTTCACTGGGGTTGAGACGGATCAGTCCTATTGATCTGACCCCTCCTTTGTAGCCAGACTTTGTGCTGAGGGCCCCGATGGAGAGGTAAGATTTTTGTCCAGTTTAACATTCTTAACTAGTTTGCAGTGCATCAGGTGGATCCACGTGGCTCGCTCTATCTTGACTGCAGTGGGTGTCGAAAGAAGCACCTGGTATGGACCATCCCACCTTGGTGATGTCCAGTTTTTCTTCTTTATATTTTTCACCCACACCCAGTCCCCTGGGATCACTGCCACTTCCGATGTTTCGGTTTGTTCTTTATCTGAAACAGAATTTGACTGCAACAGATGTTTAGAATTCAACAAATTTCTCATATATTCAGCTAGAGTATAGTCAGCTTCCTGGTCTGCAGACATGAGAAGTTTCCACTGGGGTGTATAATAAGCCCTTCCAAACAGTTTTTCGAAAGGAGTCAATCCTTTTGCAGTCAGAACAGTTCTCATGCTCAACATGTTGTTGATGTATGCAATACCCCACTCAGGTATCATCAAAAAACTCATCAGCTTGAATGTAAACCCATACATCACAAGATGGGTTACAAACTGGCTAAGTGACAGAACCCACAGGGTCAGAGTTTCTGGAGCCATGTCAGACTCAAAGCCTGTCACAAGTGGTGTCCCACAGGGCTCAGTCCTGGGTCCACTCTTGTTCGGCATCTACTTTTCTGAAGTACAAGCAAACACAGGAGGGTTATGGCTGACAAAGTTTGCAGATGACTGCAAACTGGGCGCCATAGTCGAAAACACATCTGACACAGATATCCTTCAGAAGGGCCTCACAGAAACAGATAACTGGTGCCAGAGCCATGGCCTAAAGTTAAACGCCAAGAAATGCATAGTTATACCCTTCGGGAAAAACAAGGTTACCCCTAGCTACCATATAGGTGGCAATCCACTGAGCACAGAAGAAGTCATCAGGGATCTGGGGACCCAGGTTGACAGTAGCCTTTCGTTTGACACTCATGTTGCTAAAATAGTTAGGAAAACCTTCTACATTGCCCACCTGATCATAAAGGGATTCACATCTAGATCAAGGGAGGTCATCGTCCCCTTGTACTCATCACTCATTAGACCTATGATTGAGTACAATGCCCCATTCGGAATGTATCTGACCCGACACCTGCAGCAGCTGGAAAGGCCCCAAAAGTTCCTCAGCAAAAGGATAAAGGGTCTCAAAAATATGTCTTATGCTGCCCGACTGAAAGAACTCCAGCTCTATTCAGTCTCATACCGCTTGCTCAGAGGTGACCTGTGCCTGACATATAAGGCCATGTCAAACCCAGATTTGATGAATATGCTTCACCTCAAAAAATCTAGATCCCTCAGAACCACAAGGGCGGAGACTTAAACCTTGACACCGTTATTAATAGAACGTGCTGGAGGGACAAATTCATCACCCAGAGACTCCCTATGCTGTGGAACAAAATCCCAGTACATGTGAGGCAGAGCACCTCGCTGGCCTTGTTCAAGAGGAATCTTGACCAATGGATGGGAGATCGCAGATATACCCCAGGGATTACTTCAGTGTCACTGCTTGACAGAGGCACAGCAAAATAATAGGCATAGTTTTATTCAAACTAAAGGGGTGGCGAAAGCCACATAACTATGGGCTAGGCTTATAAATGCCCTTGGGCAGATAGCCTAGTATGAACCTATGAACCTATGAACCTATGAACCTATGTAGTTAGACACAGCTTTCTGTATTACTCTACAGAAAATGTTACTTAGATTTCCTGCTGACATGTTCAGATTTAAAACTCACTATATGTTACATAGAAAATGTTACTTAGATTTCCTGCTGACATGACTGGATTCTTGTTGATTTACAAAAACATTTGAGAAAAACAACCTGGCCTTGGGGCTTATTTTTAGCCCACTGCAAACTTTCTATTCTTCAATTGTGCAGTTCTAATATATATGTGTTACATTTTACCTAGATTCAAGGTACATTTCTAGCTTAGGTACAATTAATGCTGACTACGATTTATACTTTCAAGCAGCCTTTGTTTTCATTATCAATCGCTTCAGCAGCTGTGTACTTTCTCATGGCATAAGCAGAAAATCAATAACTCTTTGTTAAGTCTCATGACATTAGTAGAAATGAAACACTTATTATTATTTTCATGACATTAGCAGAAATCAAATGCTTCCTGTTAATTTCCATAGCATAAGCAGATCATAGCTGCGCATATTTTCATGACATAACAGGATTAGAATATCTCTAGTAGCTGTGCATATTCATGCAGTGTGAACAGAATAAATGTATTATCCGTTTTAAACCTCGAATGCGCTAAGCATGCATATTACTAATACATATTTTTCTAACATTTCTCCCCTTTTAATACTTTTATTCTACTACCAAAATAAGCATAAACAGTTTTTCTTCCCCTAACCTCTTCCTACTCAGGATTTGCAGTTAAGAGAGTCATTCAGTTTAAACTTATGAAAGCATTTTCAATTTTTCAACAATTCTTCAAGTTCAGCACCTTGGTATAAGGTTTCTGAAACTGACATGTCTATAAAGTCTTTAATCAGTCTTTTCATGCAGGGGATGCAGCAGCAAACACATACCACCAATAGAATCATTCTTACACAGATGGCAATCAGGATGCTCATCAGGATACTGCCCCACCCCCCAAACAATCTCTGGAAAAAGTCCGTCAATGGATTTGGTCCTGGTTTGGTCATAGCCGACACTTGCTGAATTACCTCAAGGTGATTGTCTAGCTCGTGTTTGTGGTCAGGAATATACGAACAGCACTCCTCCTGGATTAAAGCGCAAGTACCTCCTCTCGCCGCTAGGGTGAAGTCGAGAGCCATGCAGTTTTGAAGCACTACAGTTCTCATGGCAGTCAGTTCATCAGTCACCAATTTTAGTGCGGAAAAGGTTGCACTGCTCATTATTTTGAGAAATTTAGACAGTTTTCTCAGTTCAAAGATCGATTTCGTTGCTCCATATGCTGGTAGTATACCTGCCCACGAGATGATGGTATCACCCAAGTCCATATGTGACAGTCCATTTTTCCCTAGGCCCACAGCATGATGGTTTTTCCAGCCAACATTGATTTGCCCTACTGGATTGACAGGCTTCTTGATTTCTTGTCGAACATTTCAAATTTTCCCCTGAGGCAAAACTGCTGTGTGTCATATGGCCGGAACCAGGTACCCCAAATAACAACTGCCGGACCAATTCTCAGGTAACCACTTGTAAGCTTTCCTACCACATACAAAATAAAAGTCTTCTACTTTGGTAGTAACGTTACTATGTCTTGATTCTGGATGAAACATTTTTTGTCAACTATAATCAGTTGTTTATAGAGGTCAGCATTATGTCTTACTTCATCAGTTGTCCTATGCATCAGTTCAAAAAATGAATCATAGCTTGTGTTGCAATAGGAACCTGTGTTATCAGTTTTATTGTAGCATCTATAGGGAACAGTCACATTGTAATTGCTCCAACCCACCTGAACTGTATCATTTTTGTAAAAACACACAGTCCCCTTCTGTCGAACAGATAAGTGCAATGCTACTTTATCTTGTGATGTAACATCTGATGTATCATAGACTAAATTTTCTCAAGTCTTGTTGGCTCCTAGGGGGACTGAAGTTAACAATAACCCCCCATATGCTGTTGTCAAAGCTGTGCAAATGCAGCAATGCGAAACATTGAAGGTCTCAGCATACACATATTTGATTGCCTGGTAAGTGTTGAAGTTTGGGTGCCACTCTATGTGCAACTCTCCACGTTTATTCACTTCAGTTTGTGTGGCCGGGAAAAGGAATGGCCACAACAAAAAGATTATTGTCACTAGTACAGTCAACAGAATGATTATGCAATACTTCTGAGGAAACGGTTGTTCTGCATTCCTGTTTTCTCTGACTTTTCCGAGTAGTTTTATTTGGATTTTTCTGGATTCTATCATTTTTGCTTTTGACATGTGATCTTACTCTCTGCCCTAATAGAACCTTCAGCACCGATGGTTTCTTCACTGGGGTTGAGACGGATCAGTCCTATTGATCTGACCCCTCCTTTGTAGCCAGACTTTGTGCTGAGGGCCCCGATGGAGAGGTAAGATTTTTGTCCAGTTCAACATTCTTAACTAGTTTGCAGTGCATCAGGTGGATCCACGTGGCTCACTCTGCTATCTTGACTTCAGTGGGTGTCGAAAGAAGCACCTGGTATGGACCATCCCACCTTGGTGATGTCCAGTTTTTCTTCTTTATATTTTTCACCCACACCCAGTCCCCTGGGATCACTGCCACTTCCAATGTTTCGGTTTGTTCTTTATCTGAAACAGAATTTGACTGCAACAGATGTTTAGAATTCAAAAAATTTCTCATATATTCAGCTAGAGTATAGTCAGCTTCCTGGTCTGCGGACATGAGAAGTTTCCACTGGGGTGTATAATAAGCCCTTCCAAACAGTTTTTCGAAAGGAGTCAATCCTTTTGCAGTCGGAACAGTTCTCATGCTCAACATGTTGTTGATGTAGTTAGACACAGCTTTCTGTATTACTCTACAGAAAATGTTACTTAGATTTCCTGCTGACATGTTCAGATTTAAAACTCACTATATGTTACATAGAAAATGTTACTTAGATTTCCTGCTGACATGACTGGATTATTTTTGATTTACAAAAACATTTGAGAAAAACAACCTGGCCTTGGGACTTATTTTTAGCCAACTACAAACTTTCTATTCTTCAATTGTGCAGTTCTAATATATATGTGTTACATTTTACCTAGATTCAAGGTACATTTCTAGCTTAGGTACAAGTAATGCTGACTACAGTTTATACTTTCAAGCAGCCTTTGTTTTCATTATCAATAGCTTCAGCAGCTGTGTACTTTCTCATGGCATAAGCAGAAAATCAATAACTCTTTGTTAAGTCTCATGACACTAGTAAAATTGAAACACTTATTATTATTCCCATGACATTAGCAGAAATCAAATGCTTTCCTGTTAATTTCCAAAGCATAAGCAGATCATAGCTGTGCATATTTTCATGACATAACAGGATTGGAATGTCTCTAGTAGCTGTGCAGATTCATGCAGTGTGAACAGAATAAATGTATTAACCCTTTTAAACCTCGAATGCACTAAGCATGCATATTACTAATACATATTTTTCTAACACCATCCTTGATCAACATGCTCCTAAACGCTCTATTAGAATCAAGTCAAAACCAGCCCCTTGTCTCTCAAAAGAAACCAGAAAAAAATCCTACTCAGAAACAAATCTTGGACTAAGTGGCTAGCTGCCAAAATCATCTCAGAGCAGCAAACTTTTAGGCAATTGAGAAATATAACAAAAAAAGCCATACTTGCAAACAAAAAGAACTTCTACTGTAAACTACAGCAAACCCACCAAAATAATCCACAAAGGTTCTGGGCAAGTATCAATAAACTCCTTCAACCAGGTCACTCTAGTTCTCCAACCCCACTAGGGGCCAGTCTTAACACTCCCCATCAAACTGCCAATGCCTTCAATACCTTCTTCACAGAGGCCATAAAATCACTAGCCACTCAGCTATCCCCAGATAGCTCATGCCTTTCTACCCCCATTCCTAGCTCTCTCCCTACTTTCCAACTACAACCCATTTCTACTACCTTCATCTATAAACTTATCCAAAAACTTAAGCCTTATACTCCTTCTGCTGACCAGATACCTTCTGAATATCTACAAAAAGCTGCAAAAGCTGTAGTCTATCCTATATCCATCCTTATAAACATAACCATTATTGAGGGAACTATCCTAGCCATCTGGAAAATATCTCACATTATTCCCTACACAAAGGTGGTAACTCAAATGAATATTCTAACTATCGGCCCATAGCCCTTCTATCATCCTTTGCAAACATTATGGAAAAATGTATTCATCATCAGCTTCTAGACCATTTAATTCAACACAACATACTAGCTAATAGCCAACATGGCTTCAGGCCATTTCACAGTACCACCACTGCCCTTTTATCCTTCACTGATTCCATTAATAGAAACCGTAATAATAACATCCTCTCTTTGGCACTCTTCATTAATCTCTCAAAAGCTTTTGATATGGTAAACCACCCTCTCCTAATAAATATTTTCAAATCCCTTTCTCTTAACACTCAGGCTGTACAATGGTTCAATTCCTACCTCAGCAATAGGCAGCAGGCAGTGCTCTGGAAGCACAACCTATCATCACACCTGCCAGTCACCCTTGGAGTTCCTCAGGGCTCCATTCTAGGTCCTCTCCTTTTCTCACTTTTTATCAGTGACCTCTGTTTAGCTATTCCTCAAGCTACCTGTATTCAATATGCTGATGATTCAACACTCATATGCTCAGTCAATTCCTCTTCAGAACTCCAATCCCTGACTCAGAAAGTATTTAACACAGTGGAGACATGGTTCTTAAAACATTGTCTCCTCCTGAATCCCAAAAAAACTAAGCTCCTACTCTTTACTCCTACCAGCAAGTCCTCCCCTATAGAATTCTCAGTAATATCTAACAATGGCACCCTCATATCCCCTGACTCCACCACCAAACTCATAGGAATTACAATAGATAATAACCTTACCTTTGATAGCCATATTAACAACACTATAAAAACAGTTAACCGAAAAATGGGCTCCCTATACAGGATTAAATCCTTCCTGACTCCTATAGCTAGAACTACAATCGCCCACTCCCATCTAATCCCAACTATTCTTTATGCCTCACCCATATATACTAACCTGAAAAAAATAATCTTCTCAAATTAGCTAACTCCAGAACCTGTCCCTGCTATGACCCTACTTAGCTCTCCCCTCCTCCCACACTCATATCTCTCTCATTACATCCTACTATCACTCTTGACTTTCCCCATCTGTTCAGCAAATAAGAATTTATTTTTTTCAAAGAAAAAAAATGTGATTGTTTATTTCTACACATGTAGATGTTTATTTCTATTGTTTGCTATTATTGTTTGTAATACTTGTTTTTTCTTGTTCTGTGATCATATATTGTATTTGCTGGAGCTTTTCTCCTCGGGTCTCCACTGAAAATCGGACAATAACCCAGTTGGACTAACCCGGTTAACAAATGTCAATAAATAAATAAATAAAAATAAATAACTCCTACAACAACATTGCCAGATTTGCCACTGGGAATCCCTTTAGAACTCACCACTGTCAGAATCTAAAGCAGCTAGGTTGGCTCAAACTACAAAACCAACTCCAGCTCTCCCAGCTTACCATTGTCCATAAGATGTGAAATCAACCAAACAACACTCTTATACTTTCTAACCTCATTATCCCCTACAAAAATCTTAATGCCTTACGATCTTCAAACAAACCTTTAGTTAGTATAAGCAAGGCCAACAATTTGGCAGGGGATTCTCTGTTCTCAAACACTGCTGTAAAAAACTGGAACATACTACCTAATGAACTCACTTCACTTACCTTCCTACCCCTCTTTAAACAAAATCTCAAAAGACACCTCAAATCTCATTGGTTATGCCCCTGCAGCAACCCTGATTAATTCTGTAGCCCTGTCTATTATCTCCAAGATCCTATTTCATTTAATAAATTAACTCTGCTTACTATCTATAAAAGCAGAAATCTCAATCTTGGAAACTTCAGTGAAGTACTGATGGTAACATCATGTATAATCTACTATAAATTATCTCTTTTATCATACTGTAAAATGAGTTGTTTTATCATGTATGCCAATATTTGGATTTTTTTTTATTTACTTGTTATTACTGCTTTTTAGTGTTGTTTTGTAATCCTTTATTATCTTGTCTAGAGTTATGACTGCTTTTTTATTACTGCTTAGTGTTACTAGTGGAGCTTTTCTTCCCAGGCCTCTACTGAAAATGGACATATATCCAGCTAGACTAGCCCAGTCAACAAATGTAAAATAAATAAATAAATAAAACTTGTAGTTTTGCTCTTCTGAGAAGTCAGTTTGTTATTTGTACAAAAACCTTTGTCCCTGAAGTGAAGTGTTTTGAACAAAAGGTAATTCGAGTTTGGCAGAACATTGTTAGGCTAACTAAAGATAAAGTAGAAAACACTGAGGTCGCCTTCTCTCACATTGTGCATCTGCCCTCCAAGCTGTCCCTTCCAGCAGCTTTTGTAGATTAGGACTTTGCACATCTGTTCCTTGGGACACAGGCATAATTTAGCCACCCTATTTCCACATATTCCATGCTTTCATACTTCATACCCGCAGGTTTGCATTGCTGTTATCGAATAAAAATACTGCATTATTGGGGCACATTCTGTAACCTGCTGCTGCTCTTGAACTTACTATATCGGGCCAAGAATTTTTCCTCTGTGTTTTTGTTTATTTCTTAAACAATGGGTTGGTACCTTGGATTTTGAGATTTAAGAGCAGGAGTATAACACAAACATCTAAGGTTGTGATTGTTTGTGGGTCTATGCATGTGTCTGTGCGTTGGAAGGTACTGGTATATCAGTAAACCTCACAGATCCTGCATGTCTTGTATAACTACATAACACTTAGTAACTATTGCCCCATTTGCTATTTTCATTTTGACTGGTGATGGGGAAGCACAATATTCATCTTCCACAAAACTGTTTTCTTTTTTGTATAACTACATATACTTGTATCAGAGGATTAAATCTGTCCCCACCTGCCCAGATTTTTTTTCCTGTTTAGTACTGTATAAAGAAAAATGTCTCAAATAAATTTCACTTAGTACTCTACAAAGAAACGTATCTTAAGTCAAATATGTCTTTGTAGTTAAATTAGCAACAGAGCATTTATAGGTCAAAAAAGCTTTGCATGATATATTCTCTCATCTTTTAATCTTCTGTGCATCTGCCATTTTGTTTATTTCGATTTATTCACAGTGATGTGATTACACTGAAAAGAGTGTCTGTTTATGATGGCTGTGCATTAAAAGTATATGTGGGCGGTTTGCTGCAGGGTGCTGGCACCCTCTGTACTTTGAGGGACATACTTTGACATATTGAGGCTTAATGAGTTTTAAGCTAAGACTTGATCGTTATCATTTGAGACTCTTGTTGTCCTTTTCTAAGCCCATTTTTTCTGTCAACCTCACGTTCCTTTTCTCTTTCTACAATTCTTCATTCAAGTTGTCAGTTGCACATGCCCTAATCTAGTCATTCAGGCTTTTTTTTTATGTTGATATCCATCGGCAGAATTGAGGCAGCACTAACTCTGTGTTTCTGCACAGGACCGCAAATGTTTGCATCTCTCCTATCCAGTCCCACCCAAACATAGCTGTGGGGGCAAAACATACTAAGCAATTGAACCTGCAAAAACTGCAGTCTCATATATCAGGTAATAGCAAGAAACAGCCAGGGATGGAATTTCTTGAAGAAAGGGTACTTACGTATTATCGCAACCAGATTTTAGCAATAACACCACTTGCTTCCCGATATCGAAATCTGACTGTTTTTGTTGTACAAATGTCAGCAAATGTCTTTACTTTCACACTGAAGGTTGTTTTAAGACAGGTTGTCAAGAACAATGGAGAAAGTCAGTGTGTCACTGTGGTTGTGTGCACTTTACTACCAGCATGTGTGAGGCTATCTCATTTGTGCATTAATGGTGCTTGCAGCCACTGCGACAGTAACTTATCATGCTGTTCTTCGTAACCCTTCTTAAAACCACCTTCTCTCAAAAACAGTCCTTTTTTTCTCTCATCCTTGTCAAAGTGCGTGTCACAATACATGTTTTCGATTCAGTAGGACTCCAAATGATGAGGAGGCGTCCCTCTGTGTGTTTTAATCCTAGAAATGCATCTTAAACTAAGCAAAATACTGTGTTGTATGAGTCTCAGGAAAGCTGTGATACCTGAAACCCAAATGCAATTATGACCGTTATTCATCAGCATTTGCTGCCACGAAAAAAAAGGAATGTTCAGCGGGCGGACTTTCAATAAGTGACATGCTGCTGGCAGTAAAGTGCATAAAGGAATAACAGCATGGTTTTTTTTTTACATTGTATTGAAAACACTCCCAGAAAAAACTGTACTGTTAAAGGAAACACACTATATGACTTTTATAAACCACTAACGGTCAGATTTCGATATCAGGAAGCAAGTGGTATTATCGCTAAAATCTGATTGTGATAATACGTAAGTACTGAAGAAAGGAAGAGAACAAATTCCAGCAGCTTGTTTGGGCAAGCAAGCAGGGATCATCATGTTAAATCACACAGATAGGTTGGTGACTGGTGACAGGTGATTTTTATCTGTCCTTATATTTTTGACCCAGGCACATAGGATCATAGGAGGTTAGTATGCTAATAGCCCTGGGGCCCTTACAACCCTAGCCAAGAGTTTATCCCCAAAAAAGAAGCACCTGTTGCCCCTGTCACTGAGGGACACAGGTGGAACCCCTGGGAAAAATTTGTGGATGTTCTTCATGTTTCATTGTTGCAGTCATTACATTTGGGTAATCTGCTTGCAAGTAACCCTCAGTTGGTCTGATTAACAAAATCTTGGGTCCTGCATCAGTTGCTGTCCCTTCTTCCATGACGTCAGGTTGTCAGGGGTATAAAACATGCAGCTGACGCCATTACACCAGTCTTTCTTGCTGTGCGGTGCCCGAAGCAGAAGCAGTTCGCAAGTGCTGGTCGGCCGACTCCTGAAATTTTCATTTTCGAGTTTCAGAGCCGAAGTCTTCAACTAAAGCAAAGTACCCCATTGGGGAAACTTTTTCTTGCTCCTTACCAATGTCAGTAAAAGTTAATAATTTAATTACTTGTGGAAAGCAAATACCTCATAAAGATTTTCATTCGTACTATATTCCTTACCTAGGCCTTGACCACGATGTACCTTGCTGTTGGTTTTGTGCTTTATTTAATCTGTTGTCGGTATATTTTCGCCTCTAAATATTTCGGTTCTCGGTTTAATTATCCAGAAATGTCGTCGGTTAGCCATCTGACTACTGGGATTCTGAAAAAATGCAAAGATAAAGACAGAGACAGGCCGCCGAGGTCCAAAACTGCCGACGGCGCTTCTCCTAAGCCAGTCGCCAGTTCGCCGGTACTCAGTGAGGTGCTTTGGCAGCCCCTGATACCCGCTACTTCTGATTCACAGGCCTCTACTGAGACCCATTCAGAGTCTGGTATGCCGCGAGATGCTTCAACTATGGAACTCGTGGATGTCTCCACCTTGGATGGGTCTGGAGCCACTGTGCAGGCACTGGCTTCTGAGGGTGTATTCAGGCCTACGGACTTGCATATTAAACCGACATCTCCTTCTTTACATAGGCCTAAATCTTGATCCATGCCTAAAAAAACCAATGACCAGGCCACATGCTCATGCCTCTATGCCTAAAAAACAAATGATAAGAATGGCTGAAGATCTAATAACACTAATCAGGGCTAGCCAACCCCCCCCCCCCCTTCTAAGAGGCCTAGGACTGAAGCTGATTATGAATCTTCTGATCAGGATTCTGTTTTTTCTGATTCTTCTGTTGATCTGGATTTGCCCTTATCTATTTATGAAGATTCTGATGCAGAGGACTCCATTCCCTCTGCTGCCCCTCCTGAGGATTTTTCTTTTGGGGAAATCTTACATACTCTAAGGGAGCATTTCCACTGGGAAAGCCAGGATTTTTCTGATTCAAAAAAAGAGGCCTAGGGATTTCCTTCTCCTACCTCAGCATAGGCCTTTAGCTATTCCTCCTGTATTAGACATTGTTGATGATGCTTTTTCGGAATTTAGTTTGGCCCCTGATTCCCTGCCTCCTGCTCCCAGAAAACCTGACAGATACTACAGGGTCCCTGAGTCCCACAAGTTCCTTTATAAAAATCCTATTGCAGATCCAGAGACTATTTCACAGAGGCCTAAGGGCATTAACATTCATAGCATAGCTTCTACTGCTAAAAATCCTACCCCTTCTGATAGAGACTCCAGGGAGCTGGATAGATGGGGTAAGAAGGTTTACACTTCTGCAACCTTGGCCATTAGGGCTTTAAACTGCCAGTTTCATATATTAAAGTATCAACAGCATGTTATTGGATTGCTTAAACAGAAAATGTTGTTGATTCCTGACTGTGTGGAAAATAAAGAATTACAGGATTTAATGCATTCTGCTGAACACGTTGGAAAACATACTCTGCAATGTGGTTTTGATTCATTATAGGCCTCTTGCAGGGCTGCTGTTACTGGGTCTGTGCTCAGAAGGCATGCTTGGCTTAAGGAGCTATCTTTGCCTGATCATGTTAAAGCTAAATTGTTGGATGCTCCTTTAAATCAGGACCGCCTGTTTGGCAACAAGGCTAAGGAAGTTCTTAAAAAGATGGAAGATAAAAGCTAAATCTATGCAAACTGTTAAAGATTTTTTACAAGTTCAGCCTCCTAGATTTAGTAGGCATTGGCCCTCTAAGAATTGGTCCTTTCCAGCCACTTCCAGGTCTTCTCAAGCCAAACCCAGACACAGCAAAAACCCCTGGTTTCAGCCCCAGGGGGCACACAGAACTAAGCAGTGGGGGCTCTCCACTCCCAAATCTGGGAATAATAAGACTCCCCCCTGTGGTAAACTGTCTCAATGACTTCCTTTTAAAATTTCCAAGCACTTTTCAACTGACTGCCCTTTTGGGGGGAAAGCTTGCTCTTCATGCAAATAATTGGGAACTCATTACCCCAGACAAATGGGTTTTAAATATAGTGTCCCAGGGATACAGATTTCACTTCCACGCATTGCCAACACCAAGCGGGTGACCAGACCTACCCCTAAATCAGTGGGCAGAGGCCCAAAAACAAATACTTTCTCTCTTAAGCATGGGAGCTATTCAACTGGTACCAGAAGAGGAAACGGGATAAGGTTTCCACTCGAGACTTTTCCTGGTACCCAGAAAAGACAATTCATGGCATCCTATCCTGGACCTGTCTACTCTAAATACCTTTTTGGAGATTCCAAAATTCAAGATGCTGACTCTTCACCAATTACTTCCTATTCTAGGCAAAGATGCCTGGATGACAACACTAGATTTAAAAGAAGCATACCTGCACATCCCAATCAGGGAATCTTGCAGAAGATACCTACGCTTCAAAGCAGGCTACATGCACTATCAGTTCTCTGCACTGCCCTTTGGCTTATCTACTGCGCCCAGGGTATTCACAAAGTGCCTAGCTTTGGTTATTGCATTTTGCAGGCAAAGAAATATTCAAATATACCCATACCTGGACGATTGCCTAATTCAGGCAGAAAACAAGGACATTCTTCTATAGCATCTGGCGTTTGTAAAAAGGGTTCTAACTTGTCTGAGGTACACCATAAACGAAAATAAATCACACCTGGTACCCTGTCAACAAATTATATTCCTGGAAGCAAGCTTGAATCCAACTTCCCAGATGGCTTACCTCATGCCAGAAAAACAAATTCATTTGAAAACCTACTTCAAACAAGTGGCCACAAAAACCCTGCTATCTGCAAGACAAATACTGCAAGCCTTGGGGTTCATGGCCTCCTGCATTATTCTAATTCCATATGCAAGACTGCATATGAGGAAACTACAATGGTATCTAAAAAGGCTATGGTGTCAAAATTCTCAAGACCTAGAAACAATGATTCCTATGCCTATGCCTAGAGTTCCTTTGGTGGGCAGAGGCCTGCCAGCAAAACAAGGGACTACCTTTCACACCACCCCCTGCCACCCAAACCCTAACAACAGATGCATTAGACTATACATGGGGGGTGCACCTGGCAGGGAAGTGCATTCAGGTCAAATGGAACCCAAGTCAAATGCACCTGCATATCAATCAAAAAGAAATGTTAGCTGTACAGAATGCTCTGACAGCCTTCAAGGACCACATTCTTCCAGGAAAACTAATGGTAAAGACAGACAACACCACTGTTATGTAGTACATAAACAAGCAGGGGAGTACACATTCTTACCCCCTCTGCAGACTAGCCATGGCATTGTGGAACACAGCCTTGAGCTACCAAGTGCACCTACAAGCTCAATTCCTGCCAGGAAAATTAAATACACAGGCAAATGGACTAAGCAGAAACCTCATGGACCCACCTGAGTGGAAACTGGAACCAAGGATTTTCAACATGTTGACAAGCAAATGGGGGAGCCCAGATATAGACCTGTTTGCCTCTCCCCAGAACTACCAGTTGGACAAATTTTGCACAAGGACTCCCCACAAACAAGCCTATAAAGTGGATGCTCTGTCCTTCAGTTTATTTATTTATTTTTTATTTATTTATTTATTTTTATTTTACATTTGTTAACCGGGAGAGTCCGACTGGATACATGTCCATTTTCAGCGGAGGCCCGGGGAGAAAAGCTCCAAGTACATAACAGACATATGAACATTGTTAATGCAAAAAAAAGGAAGATAGTTGAGTTCTAAATACAATATAAAGATACATCACATCTTGGGAAAAAAAAAAAAAGCAGCAGCAGCATTGGAAAAACCTATCAGTCTATGCCTTCCCCCCTCTGCCTCTGCTCTCTAAAGTACTACTAAAAATCAAACAGGACAAACTAAAGATGATTTTGATTGCTCCAGACTGGCCACGCCAACACTGGTACCTCCTCCTGCGCAGTGTGTTACGGTTATCTCCATGGCACCTGCCTCAGACTCCTTCCCTGCTGTTTCAGCAGGAGAACCAGATTCTGCACCCTCAGCTTCTAACACTGAACCTTGCAGCCTGGCTAATTACTTAATCTCTCCTTTACCATCCCTCAGCAAACCTGTGATGAATATCATTTTGGAGGCAAGGAGACCTAGTACTAAAAAATCTTATGCTGAAAAATGGAAAAGATTCTTTGCCTGGAACCACTCTCAAGGGATGAGCACAGCAGCGCCCAATTTGCCTCAGATTTTACAATACTTAACTGAGATGTTTCACAAGGGCCTTTCTTTTTCCTCCATTAAAATCCACACCTCCACCATTTAAGCTCATTATAACACAGCACCTCCCCTCTTCTCTCATCCACTGCTCAAGCAGTTCCTCAGAGGGGCCAAAAATTTGAGACCTCCCAGGAGAGCTCCAACCCCAGCCTGGGACCTTAACTTTGTCTTGGAGAAACTCACTCTACCTCCTTTTGAGCCAACTGCTACTGCAGACTTAAAAATTCTTTCTTGGAAAACAGCTTTCCTTTTAGCAATCACTTCAGCTAGAAGGGTATCTGAATTACAGGCCCTTATGGCAGTGGAGCCTTTCATCATCTTTCATGCAGACAGGGTGTCCCTCAGAACCAATCCATCCTTCATGCCCAAGGTGGTATCCAGTGTGGCTCTTAATCAGTCTATTCATTTGCCAACTTTCTTTCCCAATCCACAGAATAAAGAGGAACAGATACTGCATTCCTTAGTTGTGCACAGACAACTTAGATTCTACTTGGACAGGACTAAACCTCAAAGGAAATTTGAACAACTGCTGGTGGCATTTGCTGCAGGGGCAGAGGGGTAGGCTATTTCAAAGCAAACCATTTCTAAATGGATAAGCCATTGCATTAATTTCTGCTATAAGCACCATGGAAAACCTATCCCCAAGGGGATGATCAGACCTCACTCCACCAGGGCTCCATCTACCTCTACAGCCATTCTCAGAGGCGTCCCTACCATGGACATCCTAGAAGCTGCTACCTGGAGTTCTGTACATACTTTCACCAAGCATTATCATTTGCCAATTTTCTCTAAATCCAGAGCTGGCTTTGCCACTGCAGTCTTGCAGGGACTTATAGCTGGCCCTAATGCTATCTAAATTCCTCCTCCCAACCATAGCTTTGGGAATCTACCCAAATGTAATGACTGCAACAGTAAAACACGAAGAACATAGTACAGTTGTGTACACTTACCATAAATGTAGATGTTCGAGTGTATTCACTGTTGCAGTCCTGGTTACCCTCCCTCCAGCCCCCTAACTTCTTTTGAGTATACCTCTACTTTCCTATACTATGCTTAAAAGCCTTTTTGGTGTATTTGCTTTTTTGTTGGAGGTATATCTTTGTACTTTTATATTTAATTGCTTCCCATTAGGGAGGCACCTGACATCTGGGGCAAGAAAAACTGATGTAATGGCGTCGGCTGCATGTTTTATACCCCTGATGACCTGACGTCATGGAAGAAGAGACAGCAACTGATGCAGGACCAAAGACTTTGTTAATCAGGCCAACTGAGGGCTACCTGCAAGCAGATAGCCCAAATGTAATGACTGCAACAGTGAATACACTCAAACAACATTTATGGTAAGTGTACACAACTGTACTTTTCCCATCCAGTCATCAAGGTTGAGCTTGAAGAGGGTCAGCGAGGTGTTCTGTTTGACATGTATGGGAAGTCTGTTACAGAGACAGGGCAGCCTCTGGGAGACAAACCTGTTTCTCCAGCAGATTTTGATGATGTTGCGGCCTTTCGAGCAGGTAATGTGCGAGGAGTTAGACTTGCAGATATGGAGCATCTCTAGTAGGGCAGGGTCCGAGATTGCCTTGTAGGAAAGACACAGATCAAGTATCACATCATTTAAGAATAAGATTGTGTGTGTGTGTGTGTGTGTGTGTGTGTGTGTGTGTGTGTGTGTGTGTGTGTGTGTGTGTGTGTGCGCGCGTGCGTGCGTGTGTGTGTCTTGTCTATCTCTCTTTGCAAACCTCTATCCACTCCTGTAAATCTGTCAATATTAATAGCTTAATAAGCAACTTGAAACTACAGTGCTTGTTTTAAAATGGGACTGTGGTGTACAGTATATTGCATTGATGGACACAAGGAATGTTAGTAAAGAAAAAAAGCATTGTGAGAATGTGTGGAGACAGGGTTATTTGATCATTAGATGTGGATGCGTCTTCAATGACAGCTGTTACATAAAACATGGGAAAGTTAATGTGACACGTAGTAATAGTGAAGTCGGACAGAGGAGCACTTTGGAAATAAAAATACTGTACTGTATTACAGTCCATTGTTGCACCAGTGTCTTGGTATGTTTTTTGGTGTAAATTATCTTGTCTATTTTGTAACTGTGCATCTTATATGCTGCCTAACCACAACTTTTGCTTTAAAAATTGTGACTGTAATCTGAGCAGGTTTTCTACTATGACTGGTGCATTTATTAGTCAATAATATATTTTTGAGAACTAGTATAAAAATAACAGAAGTCATTGAAGGGTTATTATTTTTTGAATAGTAGTGCATAATTATTGTGGATGCCTCTGGCTTTGAGCTTGATGTTTTATCTTTTAGCTCTATTGCAGCAATGCCAAAACGAAAGTGTATATTTAATGATCAGCTGCAGAATGAATTTGAATATATAAAGAGAGGAAGAACTAAACATGATGTAACATGCACACAGTGCGGCAGTAATTTCTCAGTAGCACACGGGGGTCAATCTGATATTAATAATCATTTGCAGTCTGAAAATGACAAGAGGGCTATTACAGGCAAGGCGTCCAAAGGAAACCTGTTGAACTTTTTCCTGCATAGGTCAGCAACTTCCCAGGATCTCCAGTGAGCAGCAGTAGCAGGTTTCTTTGCCTACCACGCACCAAAACCCGGTCACAGTTTCGGGTCAATGGATTGCGCTAGCAAACTCATAAAATGCCTTTATGAGAAGACATTCCCCCAGATTCATGAAGCTCGGCGCAAGGCCGGAGTAAGGCTTGCGCCGGCCATGCGGCGTAGATGTGGAGTAGTCGTGCCATATGCATATTAATGAAGGCGCGCAGCCACCACAGCCACGTGCATAGGAAACGTGCGCGAGTGCAAGGGGCGTATTGAAGTTGCGCAGAGAGGCATGTCAATGTCGGCTTCCGAGGAGCAACCTAAACTGCTGAATATTATATTCTGCCAGCAATAGTAATCGTACCTATCAGTGTCCGTGGAGACTGAAACGTATGCAAAGCAGAGTCCCTGCGAACAGAAAATGAAGACTCAAACACAAATGCACAGTAGGGAATAATGGGTCCCTACCCATGAACAAATGACAGGAAAACCGTGTGCCTGTAGTCCAACGTAGTGTAGATAGCTATACCATGTGGAAGTGAAACGTATCAGATGTTAGCGCGCCGCCAGTAGGTACGTCCAGTCCAACGGAGAGGGCCACCAGCAGACCCATAATTTGAGGGAGGAAACATAGCTGTGCAGATGTGTCCATAACAAAATACACGAGGAGAAATGTAGATATAGGTAGTGACCGTATGCCTGAATCATATCCCACAAGCCATGTAATAGTCACATACAAAAGGTATGTTCGTATTTCACATACCAAATGTGATAGGAAATAGCATACGCATGTAAACGAAACAGAAGGAGCATATAAACGAGCCATAACAACACGGACACATGTAGGCCGAAAGCAACAGTATGATCCGTACCGTCGACCAAGATTACCACCTGTCCCACTTTGAGAGCGACAGTCCTTCTGTGGGCAGATGTGTCCTGACACAAACATGTAAAACTGGCAAATGTCCAGAGAATATAGGACATAATTCCTCCGTAGACATCATGCAATAGTTGCATTAAACATATTTCACTGGACGTATAATACAGAAATGTCATAACAAACAGAATAAGATACCGAAATGCTACAAGAATAAGCTTAAATATAGGCAAGAATTGTAAGTTCTATCTGCCGAACTGACAGTGGGTATGTGTCGGCCTTTAAAGTATGCTGTGTTCACCGCAACTGTCACAGTAGGGTTGACACCCTTACAAATGGCCAAAGTGGGACATGTTTGGTACAGACATCAGACTGTACAGGCCGACACATACCCACGGCCAGTACAAAGGACAGAACATAACAGATTTGCCTACAGAAAAGTGTATTCCTGTAGCATTTTAGTTGCTTAGTCTGTTTCTCATAACAGTCAGGTATTTTAGATACGGAATTAACTGTTTAATGCAACTATCACATAAAATATAAGAAATATGTTTGTCCTAAAATCCCAGGACATTTGCCATGTTGACAATTACATGTCAGGACACAACTGCCCAAAGAGGGACTGTCCCTCGCAAAGTGGGACAGATGGTAACCCTATGTCACACTGTGGACAATTGAAAAGGTGGAAACACAACCGTTGATTGTGGGGAGGCAATGTCCACAACAGTCGGACATGTGTAAGGAATAGCTTGGACATAGGAAAAGATGCCATCCTACCAATGAGTAGAACAGGCTGGCAAAATCCGGAAGGCAGCTGTATAATCCGAACGTGTATGTGACACAGTCGAACGGGTAGTACCCGGATACACCAACCAAGTAATGAAAGTGAAGTAAGGGCGTGTACCTATGTGCGTGAGGTATAACATGTGGACAGCAAACATGGCAGGGTAGTCCACACAACCATAAAGGTACCCAACACATGTAGGGTAGTCAATGTGTAACTCTGGCCTTGTCATGGGCCAACAACCAAAGTAGTGCTCTATGGGATGTGAGTAATCCGCGTGTGAGGGGTGTGTGTTTAATGGTAAATTCCTCAAAGGTGATACTTGTGTCGTATGCAGAAAAGGTGAACCGGAGGTGTAGGAGGGGGCAGCGGGTGAAGTGGAAAGAAACACAACCTCATGTAGAAACAGCTGCAAGACAAGGAGACAGGCCATAGTGTAGAACACAATACCACAAACATATGAATATGGAAATATGCGAGACAAATGTATACATACGGCACCATCACATACCCACAGATGGGTCCTGATGGAACTGGCCATAACAAATGCAACACACCTGGATGCATAATAACCTACCCAGCATACCCTCCACAACACACAACCTGCCACCATACCAGAACGTCCACCAAATCCAGCCGTACTTGGTCCACTGGTTTGTTGCAGAAACAGCTACACACAGTGACCCCTATGTATATGTAGTAGGTATTGTCACCCTAGGCAGTGTCAGGATTGCAAACCATGTATCCCCTGCAGGTAAAACCCCCTGCACGTTTTCGTGCAGCTGCAAAAATCTTTGTTATCTAACTTGTTTTGGTTTTGCCCAATTTTTGGGATATCCCTCATGGGATGACCAACCTGTGTAAATAGTAGAATGGTTATGATGACATGATGTCCAATCCAGTAGATATCTGGACACAAGTCAGAACGTGCAGTGGAGGTCCATGACACTGCCCAGTCCTAAGTGGGCATGCATAACCTACCACCCAGGATAAAATACCTTCCCGTGACGCATGTGTCCAGACACGAATAGGAGGGAGAATATAATGCACACATTTGCAAAGTGGAAAACGGCATGAGGGCGAGGAAGACACTACATAAACAGGTCAACCCTGATCAAGTGTGAGGGACACTGACTGTGTGCAGTCGTGACTGACCATACCTGTCAACCTGTGTGAGCAAGATATCTGGACAGAGCCGTGAATATAAGTGAGACAAAGGTCCAAAATCAGGGACAATCTGTAAACATATCTCTTAGAAACATAGAATTTGATAGAATAACAGTTTGCACATTGGCATTAATGTCTGGAGTATGAAGTCTGAAACCCAACTGTCTGTCAGCACGTTCCGACTGCAGTCTTTAATGCTGAGCTACTGCCGTGCCAGAACACAACAGCGTATTACAGAGGTCCGTGCCATACCACTCAACTGTCCGGATATTCGCAGAATGACTAGGGTCACCACCTGTCCCACTTTGTGAGTAACAATCCCTCTGTAGGCAGTTGTGTCCTGTGAAAAAAATCAAGACATAGCAAATGTCCTGAGAGTTTATTCCCTAATTTACTTTAATAGTCGCATAAAATGGTTATTTTATATATGAATCCTCAATATGTTATGTGAAGTAGCATAAGCAATTCAAATGTTACTAGAATAAGCTATTATATGTACAAAAAAGGTTAAAGTTCAGTACTATGCACGGCTGTAGATATGTTTTGTCCTGGAAAATCTGACATCTCTACAGAACATGTCCCACTTTGGGCAGTCGAAAAGGTGGCAACCGTAAGAATGACCACAGGTTCGCCCCATAGTGTTGGTGTGTGCCTCCGACAATCTGCACCAGTGTGGCAAATAGCTGAGGATTGACGTCACTAAATAATGAGAAATATCCTGAGTATAAGACTCCACAACCTGCAGAAAAGTCATGCTAATGCGAAACCTAGCATTCTATCAATGTTCTAAGCTTGTAAGAGCAATCGTTAAAATGTGTCCCTAATTGTCCCCCCATCGTGTAGGTTTTGCGCAGGTTCAGTGCTCTAAGAGGTATGGTCCATACATATTT
Source organism: Protopterus annectens (assembly GCF_019279795.1). NCBI lineage: Eukaryota > Metazoa > Chordata > Ceratodontiformes > Protopteridae > Protopterus > Protopterus annectens. The sequence goes on from NC_056727.1 coordinate 440,467,703, forward strand.
ACAGAAACAGCCCTTCACACTTGTGTAATGTACAACCGCATACCTGTAGTCACTTCATGTCCAAAAATAACAATTCCCGTATGACTGTATACAGGTAATAGTCAAATGTGAATGGGAACACCCCTCACCGGGGAGTATGGATTGTAACAAACCCACCCATAATATGTAATGCCAACAGAATTAGCTGCTGACAGGTGCCCAAACACATGTGTCTATAAACACAGGTAAAACTTCAAAATAGGGAGATAAGCCCTGTCCATATGCTTCATCTGACATTTGACCTCGGCCAGGGAAGTTCCGTTCACCAGGTGGACAAGCCTAAAACCAGATCACTACATGAACACCCTGATAATCAAAGACCTGTATGTGGCTGGACTATATGCCTTGGTGTTCTGCATACCCTCGGAGTGATTAACAATGCAGCCGGAGTCCACAGCAGTAGGCAATAGTGAATGTGTAATATGTAGTACCGCCTTTTTCCCAGCAGGAGAATGGATGCCTGTGTCGTAGGTGAAGCGGTGAGGCGTATATTGATGTAGCTATGTACTGTGGATATGCATATCAATGAGGGAGAACACCAATAGAATAGTGGTTCCGGTATCCGGCCAACGTGAATGCAGTCCCAGTTGACCTACGACCACTGCACATATAACTTGAAAGTGTAATTAAAGCGTTCGTGCAGTACACACATTTAAATATGTAAAGGTGAATGTGTGTTTCGCAGTAGTCCATAAACTGGAATACAGATATGTAACTGTTACGGTCAGAATTATGAAAGTTCACGGAAGCACAATTATCTATGAAACATATGTAACCCACAATAAGGATATGCAAGTGCGCCTGTGCATGTGTAATCCGCTCACAGAATAGAAAATGAATGGTGTTTTCCCCAGGTTACATGTACATGGCTCATACCTGTTAAACTCGTAAAGTACGAAACCGGACAAAGCCATGACAACAAGTGGTACAAATAGGGACAATCCCCAGATATTGCCCTAACAAACATAGAAAGTGGATAGAATAACAGGTGTGTCACTAGCATGGATTCTCTGAAGGGTATGAAGTTGTAACCCGAAATGTTTGTCATTATTTACCAACATCAGTCTTTAATGATATGCCACTAACTTGCCAGATAGACACAAGGTTATGAAAAATGGACCACAAATAGGGACTATCCCCAGATATTGCCTAACAAACATAGAAAGTGGATAGAATAACCGGTGTGTCACTAGCATGGATTCTCTGAAGGGTATGAAGTCATAACCTGAAATGTTTCTCATTATTTACCAATGTCAGTCTTTAATGATATGCCACTAACTTGCCAGATAGACACAAGGTTATGAAAAACGGAGCAAAGATAAGAGGCAAACAGCTGTACATGCAGCGGAAATCTGTACAGTTGAAAGGTATGATATGGAGATATATATACACATATATCCACAGACATAATCCAAAGCAAGTTATGAGATGAGGAATGTACAGACATATGTATATATGTACAGATATATATATCTATACACACACGATACATGAATAGATATATACACAACAAACATATGTCCCTGTACATATAACACATGTACATAAATAGGTCACGGTATAGCTAATATGGATAGATAGACAGACATGCATGAAAGGAGAATACACCGATGGTTTCCAAACCATTTCCCGGAAAGTACCAGTGTGACAGGGCCTGCAAGTTCTACACGTTAAACATAAATATAGGTGTCCTTTGTAGGACCCCAAAAATTGATCCGTATGAAATGCGAACCATCATTGATGCTAAAGACATCACAGCTGCAACTACGATATAGCTGTACATGCAACAGTAGCAGGTGCAAAGGTAATAACACATGGGCCGATTGAATGTATGACATACGAGCTGATATCCGCAGAGTGGGGAGTGCTCGGAAGTGTCCTCACAATTTATTATCACTCACATTAAACATGTCTAATGGGTACTGTGGAGGTGTGTCAGGTATGGGAATCATGGGTATGCAGAATTGGGCCAAGGTGCTGGTTGGCACAGATCTATGAGGTACACCCCATGGGAGTGATCAATATACCTATGTGGGTATAGCACACGTCTGTATTCACCAAAAAGGTGCAACCCACCCACTAGATATTGTGTAAACCATTGGGGGAAGATGTAGGGACCTATATCAGTGTCATGTAGGCGATTATCATGGATGGACACGCATACGACCAAGATGGTAAACATACCTGCCAGAATGTCAGAATAAGACAGCTGGACTAAGGCATAGTACACAGCAGACAAATAGGGACTATATTAAATATACCTCAGACAAAGTCAGACCGTTGATAGAATAATTGCATAGTCAGAAATACGAATGTTATGAGAGTTAGTAATCATGAAATAGAAATGTCAATCATGATTACCTAACCGCACAGTCCGTCATGGCTTGCCAGCAATCTATCAGAAAGGCACATTATCATGACAAATGTAACAGAATCATAGGTCAAACCCCAGGGCGTATACCCATAATGTGTACAGGTGAGAGGTATGAAGGTAACCCGTCCTAATGAAATGTACAGAACTAGTGATACTAGGTGGACAGGTGAGAAGAAAGACGTCAGGACAAATGACAAAACATGTACAACTCATAAGCATGTTTGTCCACAAATGTGAATTACAACGTATGGCCTGTGAAAGTCAATGTGGAAGGTTAATAGACTCAAACGACATGTGTCCCTCAGGGTGTCATGCAGTGTCACCGATACAGTGTCCAGTCCACCATACTCGTACGTGAGCTCTGCCACTGACGGAAAGTGCAAATACCGGCCTACACATAAGGTACATGATGGAATAAGTAGTGTGGATAAGCACCTGTTGGCCTGTGTGAGGAATATAACCCAGTGGGTGGGTGTGTTCAGCAATAGGAATGTAATGGCAAATGGCCTGTGATGGCGCCATGTATTGTGTGTATTGGCGTAACTGTACGAATGTGCAGATGTATGCCTCATATGTATGGTGTGTTCCTCTCACAATCTGTATACCACTCAACTGTACAGATTTTTGCAGAATGTCCAGATTTTTGCCTCATATATTTGGTACATTTTTCATAAAATTGTGGTTTTCTGGCAAATTAGTGCAAATCATTAAAGACTGAAGTTAGAAAATAATGAGAGACATTTGAGTTTCAGACTTCATACCCTTCAGAAAATTCACGCTGATGCAAAACCTGTCAGTCTATCAACTTTTTAAGTTTGTAAGAGCAATATTTAAAAATTGGCCCTACTTTTGGGCTTTTGCCCCACTTTTGGTTATGGCTTTGTCCAGATTTCCTGCTGTCGGAGGTTGAGAGGTATGTGTACCTGTCTGCCAAATACCCGAGAACTGACATCATTAAATAATGATAAACATATGTGTTTAAGACCCCAAATCCCTCAGAAAGGGCATACTAATGCAAAACCTATAATACTGCCAACTATCTACGTTTGTAAGAGCAATATGTAGAATCTGCCCCTATCTGTCCCCCCATCATGTTAGGCTTTGTACAGATTTTTTGCACTAGGAGGTTGATAGGTATGATCAGAAACAGATACATGTCTGAGGAAACAGCATTATCTACCGCAAGATAACGCAGAAGATATGAAAAGCGCTGCAGTAGGAAGTTCATCCGCAGGTATGTGCTGACATGTCAAATGACACAGCAGTCTACAGGAAGTACCTATAGGGTGTCACCTTTACCAATGATGACAGTGGGACATACCCACAGCCATGCATACACCACAAATAGACATAGCACACAGCAAAGCCTAGGCCATGATACATGACATGGATTGAGTGAGAGTACAGCAAGGAAAGATGATTGCCAGGCTATTCAGCAAACACCCATAGGGGTGTGCAAGACTGCCTGTAACACGAAAATTGTACGGGCAATGTTGGGATTTGCAACATACCCCATTTGTATGTGTAAGCTATGCAAATGATGTAATTTACTATGCGATACATGAAACAGTAAGCTGTCCGTGCAAGAGCAGAGTTATGTGCAGAAATGTACCCGGATGTTATGCGACTAACGTTTTGCACGTTGCTAAACGGAGCAATGACAGCTGCAAATACAGTATGAATACAGTCGAAGAAGCATGCCAATGTCCAAGTCCAAGGCCAGTGGCGGCTTTGTGCATTGGATATCAATGAACCAGTAGTTGTCCTCCCTCGATCCCTGATGTGGAAGCGTAGCGCAGTGCCACGAGAACGCGCTGTGCTTCAACACAAGACATATGGATAATATACATACAAAATGTAAGTTTAGTTAGATTTTAGTACGCCATGCAGATGAATGGCAAGCCGGAGACAACATGGCTACTGTGTACTGGTACCTATGTGTGGAAACGCTCTGTCAGAGATGTAATGAGGCATTTGTAGGCAATGTGAGGCAAGTGAGGCTGAGGACAGTGAATCACAACATGTCATGCCATATGGGCCAAGCCTCTACAGTGTAGTGTAGGTTAAGGGGACTATTAGAGTAGAACATAGGTGACAACAGGAGTGTGTATGTACAAAACACTGTAACCTCACTGGAGCAGTGTCACATGTGTGCTGTCAGTACTCAGTGGAAGAGGCGTGTCATGAGCTATCCCAGGGAACGTCAGGAGACTGACGGCATACGCCATGGATACCACCGATGTGACATGCAAACCTGCCCACAGTGTGTCTGCGCCCATGCGCGCCAGTAAGCCAGAGTAAGTATGTGTGCATGCGTGTTAGCACGTGTGCACGTGTGGAAGAACGAGTAAGCCAGTGTACAAATGGTGAAGCCCGTGTAATGTCGTTTATGCATTTGTAAGCAGGTATACATGTGTACTACACACTTCACACACGTACTGCACACACAGACACACATGCTGCCAATACTACACACATCAGTGAAATGGCACATGGATGGAGACTACATCATCAGAGGTAACAGTGCTGTAAACTATGCTACAGTGATGGTCATAGCTGCAATGCATCATGCCTGCTGAAGTATACCTGGAAGTAACACACTGTGTGTTAACAGCATGTTAACATCAATACAGTGGAATAAAGCCACTGTGTGCAGCAGCACCAGGTTAGTCAGATCCTGCATCAATGTTACACATCACAGGTGGTAGCACAGGTGACATCATATGCACAGGGTGTGGTTTTAACATGTCCAGAGCTGTCATAGAGCCATCCAATGTACACGTAGGTGTGTGTGTGTGAGGGACAACGGTTATTACATGGCCCAGTGGTGGTGCAATGGGTGTGTGTATGTGATAGCCATAGCTGTTTGTGGTAAGTGTGTGTGTCTGCATATACACAGGTACAGCATGTGTCAGCCATATACAGGAGGTTGTGGGACAGTCACAGACCGTACCTGCCAGGCTGTAGAGATCCCCATTACTGGCCATGGACACCCCTCCATGCATCCAACACAACCCAGTCCTGCACCTGTCAATGTCTACACATACAGTCCTGGGATCTGTACCACAACTTGTGGATAAATGTGTGTCTGTAATGTTAACCTGGGGTGCATAGACTTGACAGTTACTACAGACGGATATGAGCCATACTCACACACCAATGTAATAACCACAGCTGACTGTTTCAGAGATCTACATACGACCACTCAAAGGTGCTGCACTAACATTGTTTCCAATGCCCATGTAATACCCAGCAACACAATAACCGGTCACTACACATGTATAACCCACGATCAGTACAGCACACAGTATGTGCACTATCACAGAGCCATAGCAGATGTACATACATCCAAGGTGTTCACGTACAGACAATGCAGCACAGTCAAGAGTGATAATCCCAACATACATATCTATATACAATATATATATATATATATATATATATATATATATATATATATATATATATATATATATATATATATATATATATATATATATATATATATATAGCTATATACATACATATATCTCTATATATATGTGTGTATATATATATATATATATATATATATATATATATATATATATATATATATATATGTATACACACACACACACACACACATATATATATATATGTAGATAGATACACACACACACACACACACACACACACACACACACACACACACGTGGCAGGGTTGGGAGCAGAACATAAACGTAAGCACTGTACCACACAACAGCATTACGCAGTTACAAAATGCGCTACCGTGATCAGTGGATCACATGATTCACACAGGCACATGTCTAGCCTGTAGACAGCAGCATCAAAGGCAAAGACGCCGCATGGATGTCATGGAGAGTGAATACTGTCAAAGCAATGTACTGTTGTCATGCAGCTGGAAACACACACACACACACACACACACACACACACACACACACACACACACACACACACACACACACACACTTGGCAGGGCTGGGAGTCGAACATTCACCTAACTACCCTAACACACTACAGCATGACGCATTTACAGAACGCGCTACCGAGATTACTGAACACAGCACTCCCAGAGACATACTTCTAGGTGGGTGACATCATCCGCAAAGGCAAAGACGTCGGTAGCAAACTGCTGTGGTGTGTGGTGTCTAAAAGCAAGACTGAGTCCCCAGGCGGATGGGAGCATGCGCGCAAACACACACACACACACACACACACACACACACACACACACACACACACACACACACACACTTGGCAGGGCTGGGAGTCGAGCATACACCTAACTACCATAACACACTACAGCATGAGCATTTACAGAATGCGCTACCAAGATTACCGAACACAGCACTCCCAGAGGCATACTTCTAGGTGGGTGACATCATCCACAAAGGCAAGGACGCCGATAAGGAATGTATAGAGAGTGAGCAGTCTGAAAGCATATTACTGTCCCAGCGTAGACGTAGACAAACACACGGCAGTGGTGTGATTGGGGCAACCAAATATCTACGGAGCACTACAACAACACTACATAGATACAGGACGTGCCACAGACAGTACACCCTTCAAGACAGCAACCAATGTGTTCAATGTAGGCATCCATCGTGACATTGAAAATAGACACCTGTTGCCTGGATGACCACCATCGCTATACAGGATGTCAATGGCCATGGCCACACGCTTAGTATCACACATCTGTTTGGAAAGTACTGTGTGTCCATCTACACAACGGTGTACTGGGCATGCTCACACACTTAGCAGTTGCAAAGGGCCGTCTTGCATGCATGCACACGAATTCTAAACACGGAAAGGCACAGTTTGGAATGTACTGTGTGTCCATCTACACAACGGCATACTGGGCATGCTCACACACTTAGCAGTTGCAAAGGGACATCTTGCATGCATGCACACGGATTCTAAACACAGAAGGGCGCAGTTTGGAATGTACTGTGTGTCCATCTACACAATGGTGTACTGGGCATGCTCACACACTTAGCAGTTGCAAAGGGCCGTCTTGCATGCACACGGATTCTAAACACGGAAGGGCACAGTATGGTATTACTGTCCCCACGTACATGAAGGCCACTCACATGTATTGACCAGTACACACTCAGGAGCTATCACAGATGTCTCAGGTGCATATCACAGAGGTACACACTGCAATCTACAATGTAGCCCTCCGACTTCACCATGTCATTGGACCAGCAATACACAGCCATACATTAACACAACACCATGTGACTCGTGACCAGTGCACTGTACATAGGTCTACAGCAACTGTGCAGACTACACATGTACCGACAGGGTTCCATCATGTGTTATGCATTGCAATGATACCACTGTACATAACCAGGTCAGCTCTACACATACCAGGGGCCCTGGGTCTTACACAGCTGTGACAGATGACTGTCACTGTACACCAACGAACACACATGTTAGGCTATGTCATACATGTAATTGCAGTGGATATGTGCATGGACCACACACATGACACATATGTACATAGCATAGCTTTTGCTGTCCTCCGTGCAGACAAGTGGCTGCAGCAATCATACGCACGCAAATGGAAGGTGGGTCCATGGCTGTTGAATGCTAACAGTACATGAGGCAGCAATGTTGACCGAGGACACATTCCCTCTGTACTAGTTACCCATGACACCCATCCTATCATACAACAGTCCATGTGTTATGTATGTCAGCACACATGTCCACCAATTGCAATGCATACAAACATGGCTACATGACAGGCATGTAGGACCAACACACATGTACAATCTGTAGTGTGCATGCAGCTACCATGCATGTTCAGTAGCTGATGTACGAAACTAATCTGTGCCTAACTACAACATGCAGTTGCAATGCAGCCCCATCATTGACACCTGTATATGGTGACATACTGATAGCACAGTAGGATGTACAGCAGGTATGGATGGATGTGTGTACATAAAGTGGTGATCCACCTGTGTAGATGGATGTTTGCCGGGGATGGCTCACAGGTGTGTCACACGCCATCCTACCATTACATGTGCAAACAGTACGCTATGTTACCGTTACTTGATGGTGGAGACATAAAACCTACACAGCAGTCAGGTGTCACCGACAGTACGTCACTTGACACCTGTAACACTTACATCCTCCCGTGTGCATATAGCAGCACAATTGCTGAAGGTAGCATTGGTACACATAATGCGGCCAATACTGCTGCATGTCTGTCAGACGTATCATCATATAGCAGGTGTATCATTCACAGTACTGCCATGTGTGTTTGCTTGTGTGACCATATATGTCACATATGGTGGGGAATACATCCCAATTGTTACACACCCCTGTACACTGTTGTAGAGATCTGTACATACTGCATTGTGGAAAGCATGACGTAGGCAGGTGTGGTGTGTGTATCACACACATCAGCTATCCATATGTGTATGACATTTGTGGTCTCCACAGTGTGTGTGTGTATGTAGGTATGTATGGCTGTCTGGTGCATGGAGTGAGGGTGTATGCTACCATACAAAACACACAGGATCCCTAACCCCCCATGGTGATGCAGTCCACTGCCCTGTTGATGCCATTGGTCTTAGCCGCACTGGCTACCTGTACATGTTCTTTCTCTGTGTTGCGTCATGTGGGTTCACAGTACTGTGACGGTGATGACCTCATAGGCAAGGATCCTCACCTCAACATTATGGGGTGTGCGTTATAGTGTTGTTGACCCCGTGAGTGTGAGCATGTTCCTATAATGTGACAGGGTATTACTGCTTCACAGTGAGGCCTCATGCTATCAAGTGGCCTCTAACATTATCATTGGCCAGACCGCTGTGTACAATCCCTGCACCATGTCAACATACCTGTGATGTGACCTGGTATGGATGTCACGTCTCTAGCCACTGTAGCCTATTAAACTGCCCACATGCTTCTGGATCAGTATATGTGTGGACATCTGTGTTATGTTAGACTTTCCAACAGTCAGGCTGAGGCTACGTATAGCATGCTGATATTGCCATATGTGCCTGTGAGTACTCCACAGTTACACATGGGAGACTGCAAACAGTGCTACCTGTAGGCACATGCAAGTAGTCCATAAGGAGAGAACCAGGGCATCATTACCAACATGCTGTTACTGTTGTTACCGAGACACATACTGTGAACATATAACAATGCATGCTAAACCTGTACTACATGGTATGTCTGGTGCGAGTCAACAGTAAACAACTAATGTAAAATACACATCTCTCACTATTCACACACAACTAATGTAATATACACTTCTCTCACTATTCTTACACAACTAATGTAATATACACTTCTCACTATTCTGTTCACCCTGTGCATCAGACCATTTGAGCATGTCCCTGCACCAATGGTGTGGATGACAGGGATATGGCACAGGCTTCATCATATGCACAGGGTGATAATGTTTGCCAGGGGCATAGGCTGCACCAATGGATGACATCTTGTGTGTGGGTAAGGGCCAATGATATGATTGGACATGTCTGTTCAGTATGCATGTGGGTGTTGTGGTGCCCTACAGATGTTTTTGCTGTGTGCGTGTATGTGTGCACACAGTTCTGCCTTTTGTGAGGCCTACACGGGGTATTATTGACAGCTCCAGATTGTGCAGACCAGGTTGTACAGCTCACTGTGTCCAGTCACGGCCACGTGACCTGTGCCTGGCAGGGGTTGCACGGGCACTACCAGGCAGAGGTACAGCTTGGCTACTGTCCGACAACACATGTCCACTGGAACCGTGTCCCTGCCGGGAATGTCCAGGGCCATGTCTACGTGGCCTGCTGTGTCCTGGTGTGGACAGCGCAGCACCAGCTGCACTGCTGTTGCTACCAGCACTATGGGAGCGGGCATGTGAGGTGGCATGCTCAAGTTGACCTACACTAGGTGGTGTAGCTGGCCTACGTCCACGTTTCCTATGCCTCACTCCTACCAGATGTTCCAGCACAGACAGCTCACGCTCACGGATTGCCATGCCACGGTCAAGGATTCCGACCATGTCACCCAATCGCCTGTCCAGAACATCAACAATCTGCTGTTGAGCATTTGCCAATGCCTGGATGTTGTCATTTAGGGTACGGATAGCAGCCCTCTGCAGCCTCTGCCCTTCTCTGTTCTGCCATTCAGCATGTGCCTGTGCCGCCATTACAGTCTGGAACATGCGTCTGGTGATACCAGCTGCTGCGCTCTGTCCTGCAGGTGCATGTCTGCCAGAGGTCCTCCTATGAGCAGCACCGGCCACATGCCTGTGTGGCACATCTGCAGTCATTACACTGACACCATGGTGTGTAGACACACCTTCTGTAGCCACCACATGTTCCTGTTCCACGCTAACAGACGCTGACTGTCCTTCCTCTATGGTCACTGGTGATGCAGTATGTGTTGGCAGCAGAACTGTGTGCGGGGAAGAGGGGGACATAGCTGGGATGGCAACCATTGGCACAGATTCAGCCCCTGACAACCCTGCCTGTACCTCATGCATATGTTCATCACTGCTAGTATCTGTGGTGACACTAACATCAGATGGACCACAGGAGGGTAATGCACCTACATCACCTGTGAATGCAAAGAAAGACTCTAAATTACAATAGACACACAGACACACTCACAGACACACACACACACACACACACACACAGACACACAGAGACACACACACACACAGACACACACACACACACACACACAGACACACACACACACACACACACACACACACACACACACACACACACACACACACACACACACACACACACACACCATGCATGTGATTTGACAGATGGCATGCAGCATGCCTGTGATACGGCAGAGGGCATGCAGCTCAGACATTAATAGTGTTAGTAAGCATACCTCCCTGGGGTGCACACTACAGCAAGCAGGTGTCATATCAGTAGCCATGCAGTTCACACAATCATGGTAGCATGCATGCATCCCCGTGATACACCATGTGGACCAGAACAGGATAACAATACACATGGCTGACGTGACCTTGACATGTAATCTGATGACGTGTGCATTAACATGCATACATGTCTGACACAATGGTGTCCTAACACATGTACAGCATCGTAATGGGCATCACATTGCGGTGTTGTCTGTATGCCTTACAGATAGAATCATGTTTAGCAAATGTGCATGAGCATGGAAGGGTAGTGTGAGCCGTCTACATTGCTATACAGTGTGAAGTACAGACATTGTGCCATTGCATGGCATCATGAGGCATCTATATTGCTGTACAATGCATAATATGTACACATTGCATAGCCATAACTGCATGCATACCCATGACATAACTGTGGATTGTGACCCATGATGCTGAGGTGTATACACACCAAACCATGCTGTGTCAAGTGACAGGTCAGTGGAGGACCTACAGATGACAGCCCTGCACAACAACTACAGGGTCTTAGCTGCCTGGCAACCATGTCCACACATAGTGGACATGTCAATTCACCATTTCCCACATGACATTGATGTACCACACACATGAGGTGCACAGCTAACGGTGATGTCCTACAGCAGCAAGGGAAATGTACAGTATCTGTGGCCTGATGTGGTGTCAATGTCTGTGGAAGCTGTACAGGTGACTACTATCATGCTATGACACAGTCGTGATGTTCAACAGATCTTATATGGTAGACATCAGTGACACCTCCACTAGCTATACACAGGCTTTTAGGATGCCCAGTGTACCACATCAACTGTATAATCAGTCAACTAAGGCTATAATTGGACCATGTGTGGACAATGTGCAACAGGGTGTGTACACATCACATCTACTGTGTGGCTACGTGTCTCTGGCCATCCCCCATGGCCATGTGTGCACATGTGTTGACCAAATGTGTATGATGGCCATCTCACATGTCTGTGTTGTCCCATACGACATACACCCATAGATGTCAGATATGTCACCATCCACAGGGCTATGCAGACAATGGGTTGTATGTTTGGTATGTGGGGTATGGGTCATGGGATAGTGTGACAATATTGCAGCCAGAACACTACATGTCTGGGACATGTCAGATGGCACATCACAATGTGTGCACCCAATGCAGGGGCATATAACACAATGGTGACACCTGTGGGCTGCCCATATCACAGCTCACTGTGTGGTACTGTTTGCGTACCACACATGTTGTTCCACTACATACTACATATGCCTCCATTGTAGAACACCTCCACTGTTGTATGCACAGCTGACCATACATGTAGCAATGACAACTACTGTGGTTTCAAGTCAGTGTATCATTTCATTTATATATATTGCACATGGGTGGCCTGTGTGAATGATGGGTGATGCAACCTGTATATCGTGACTGGAACAAACATCAAGTGTGCAACTGTTAACTGGCCACATGGCAAATAGATCTATGCTTTAACATGCCTGATACTGATGACAGTCTTACCTGCAACGGACTCATGTCTGTGCGGCATGCCAGAGGTACCTGTATAGGGGTGACACAGCAGTATGAACATTATCCCTGACTGTCTGACAGCCACAGGGTGCACTGTGCATGTTAACACATTTGCCTGTATAATAGCATATAGTATGCACATGTGTGCATACACAGGGTAGCATACTGTAGTATGCAGCATGTGTGTCCACATACCTTGCATATGTTGTTACTTTACATAATGTATAGTGACACATGCAACTAAATGGGATATAATAGCCATATGTGCAGTACTGACTTACCAGGCAACTCCAGGCTCATTGGTTGGGAGACACCCACCTCCATGATGGCAGCTAGTGTGTGTGGATGCTGTTCTGAGGGTGTCCCCAGACTGGCCAGTAGCTCCTCGGTGTGTGTGAGTGGGGGCTGGGTTGGTGGCCCACCACCTGTTCCACCTTGTTCCCTGGCGATTGCAGTGGCACGCTGTTTTGCATGTCGTATCAAGTCCATGCAGTGTCTGCGCACCTGCTGGTAGGTGCGGTTATAGCCACCCACATAGTTCACCCTCCTGCATAGATCCTGCCACAGGTCATCCCGCTGCTGGGCATGCTGTGGCACATGGCTGAACAGCACCTCATAGTTCTCATGGAGGTACAGGATGAGGACATCATCCTCCTGGCGGCTGTACGCTGGAAGGCATGTACAAGGCATTATCTGTAAGACATAATGATGGTGACAGGTCACAGTTTCAGAGATGTACAGAGATACTGCTGCACATACATTTCTATGACATCTAGTACATCTGCACAGTAATCTTTGCAAATCATCATGACACTGACACGGCTGACGTGTTTGTGTCACACACATGTAACACCCGTTATGCATTGGATATCATCACCATATATGTGTGTCACCTCATTACAGTGTTCATACTCCATGTGAATGCTGTCTTGATGTGGGCATGTCTATTTGCCTGCACTGGTGTTCTTACCTATCTGCACATGCCTGGATGTGTCCACGGTACTGCTGTTGACCTTGATGCTGTGTATATGTCACATATCAACACAGATACAGCCTTAATGGACTTGAGCAGTGACAATGCACACATACACATGGACACCTGTACATGTATGTGTTTTGCCATATACATCTACACAGCACTGTACAGCTGTTCAACATCCTGCCACGGATCACCTGTGTTGCACATGTGATAGACATGGGACAATGGCTAGTCAGACGTCATTCACAGGGATGGTTATCAACCATGGCATGTATGGGCAAGGTTTCCCAGCTGTAACAGACAGCCAGTATGCCACCGCGAGGTGCATCAGTGCCGCATTACTGATCCGGACAGTTGATACTACATCTACCATGCAGCCATCACACCATGTATGACTGGGATGACATGTGCAGCTTTGATGGACAGGGTTGCATGGTTTGGCGGGAGTATGTCACATGTATGGCACAGGGATCTGTCCAGCATGTGGCGATCCTAGTATTAGGACGGTGGCTGTCCATGACGTATGTCTTACAGATCAGGATATGGACATGTAGCATGTCCATCGTCATGGTGTAGCAAATGTCTTTATGCAAGGTAGACAGCATGCTGCGTAGTGGAGGTGAGGATTGTGAAGGCTGGTATCGCCCATCCACGCATGGCTATTACCCCTTAAAGGTGATATGTGATCCAATATTGGTCACCCCAGTGCTGTATATGCCTGTCCAATGATCTCCATGCTCATGGATGGCACCCTGTCATGACATGGGTACCTCGTATGACTACCCAAGGGGCCTGGAGATGTCACCAAGGCAGGGAAGGTGTACTGCACAGCACCATCCCTTACACAGTGTCCATAATGTTGACCACAGCCTAGATGGCAGTTAATGGGTACAGGGATGTTCACCTAGCGGTGACAATGCTGATATCATCCATCAGAATGTGCACATATGTCACACACCTCACCCACACAGCCCATTCTGTATGTTGTTCACAACACTGACACAGCTATTCCTCATAGGTCATGGCCATTCACATCCTTACATACACAGATGCCTAACATTTATCTGTGTGTTATGGGCTACAATGAGGGTGGAGTACAACACATTAACCATTTTCTACTGTAGCTGGCACTGGTGTGATATGCCCATGTCACTCTGGCACCTCTTGTAGTTGTGAGTCTGTCAACAGGCACTGGTAGAACACTCCTGTGACATACAAATGTATTTGTAATCAAACATCCGTACTGTCTTGTACATCTGTACTGCTAACATCTACAGTGATAATGGTTCATGGACATGCACACCATACTCAGCAGGTGCCAGCCATTATGACTGTCGTCACCACTTGTGGGTTGATATTATCCAACACCCTATCTGTATTGTATGGTCATGCTAGGCACTTGTTCAGAACTTGAGCATGTCGTGAGCTACTGATTAATATAGCACCCATTCCACACCATTTCCCACAGGTACACTGGCTGTCCTAAAATTTCCAGCTTGCTTATGGTACAACAGCTGTTGTACACATGTAACACACATATCCTGTGAGACATGGTTGTATATACAGGCATGTCCGGCTGTCACGTACCAGTGCTATTGCCTGTCTATATGATGGATATGTCATACATGTGGCAATAGAGCAATTGTCTCATGTACACATTCAATGCTCACCTCCCAACATACGACACTACAGCCTGTGGGGGATGCACTTATGCAGCCCTGCTGGGGGTAATGCTGTCACCAATCCTGGCTGCACCTGACAGTCATGTGGGGATGTGTAACATTCGCAACACACCCCACTCATCACATAGTCTCACATGATCTCCACCACAGGCCACACATACGAGGACAACTTGTGCAGTACCTCTCCATATTCTGTGTAGGCACCAGAGGCAGCCCCCGTCATGGAACACAACATCACCAACTTATAGCCCACAGACTCATGTGTGCCCATCACATACAGCCAATAGGGTGTTATAACATACACAACACACCAGTCATAGATGAGTCTGTAGGCGGTCACACTGCAGCTCCACACAGCAGGCTACACAAGGCAATAGTCGCTTACATCTTGCTGTCAGGTAACTGGTTCTGCAACATAACCTATGCACCCATGCCACACCTCACCAGGTATGATGTGACTGTCATTCTCCATGTTAGTGTGACTGCCCTCAGATACCACTTCACAGACTACGTGTGCAGGGACATGCAGTAGCTCACCAGTGTTGTAGCCCTGAAGGTGTGGGCTAGCCCTGGGGAGCATTATGCATTCATCCGGACCCGATACCACTGTACAACGACTGACTGTGTCACTTCAACAGTTGCCTATGCTTCTGCTGTCATTCCACAGGCATCTGGTAGCTGTCCACTTTGACTGACCTGGTCAAACACAATGCTTTGGCACAGATGACCTGCACCTGTTAGCCCTGGGAGTACAGATCACATGTAAGGCTCTTAATGCTTCTATACTGCCTGTCTTGCACAGTTTCCAATAACAGTCACTGGCAGAATGGGAACTGGCAAGCAGAACATGGGGTCATGTGACACATTGCTTGCATCTTCCTCTGTGACACATGCAGGCAAGGCACACCTTATAATGCACCACTCCAATATCTCTGCAGTGACTGGGACCTGCCTCTAGGCTCTGCAGAGCACACCTGCAATGACAGGTTATAGACAGACCATACCTTTCAGGCACATACCTGGACCGGCACACCCACAGCTAGGTGTTCCCATATCCCACTATGTTGTACACACATCCTGGCTAGTTACTTAGCACAATGCATCAGAGGTGCTCCATGTGCAACTAACTGTGTCCGGAACCGCTATACACATTGTAACAAGCTACAGATTCAACAACATACCCCACGGTTACCAGACCTCATTTGTTGGTGTACTGGACAGTAGGGCTCAGACAGCTACTACTGATGTATGACTGACACTACCACACACTTAACTGGGATAGCCACTCATGTACCGACACATCCATGAGTCATAACCTCCACTCAGCTGGATCAAGCCATACACACCACCTCCAAGACCAACATTAACTTTGACATGAACACTACCAACATGTGACTGGTGTTCCACACCTGGGGTTATCCCCTCATTGGTGGATTCCAAACATATGCTAATCAACCTTGTTAGCCACATCCCAGCACCACACCCTTCATGGCATACACAGTACATGAGTACTACAACACCTACTACAGACGTCTTATGACAGCGGTTGTTAACATCATGACACCCGTGCAGATGGACAATGCACTTACAAATGCTGAAACATACCCCAGTGCACTTCATTAGCACGTACCGACTGCATGGATCATGCTATTCCACACAGAGCCATGATGGTACACACCAGATAACAGACGCCACTCTGGTGGTCAAGTTCCATGGACATAATGTACAACAATAGGTGGAGGCTGTTGCACAGTGGTGTACAATCCCATGGGTGGGGTATCTCACTGGTCAGCCTCGGTAGGGCCACGGGATCCCTCATCACATACTCCAAGACTAGCTACATAAACATTACTGCGACACTTTCCGGGGTGTACCACAAGGCATTATGGTGGTATGTCAGTAGTCGTTGGCAACACCCACATCTGCTCTCACATACAACAGTCACTCAGGAACATTACAGACCCAGGTGATGCTGGCAACATGCTGGCGTATGGATTCAATGCTAACATTACACCCTCTCACTCACTACAGGGCCACAATCCATGCAGGAACATTGCGGTGTCCCTGCGGTTTCACCTACACAGTACTAACCTGCACTCTATATGTCCTGGGACACTGGCTCCATGTCACCTTCCAAAGTCCCAGGCTGTGATGTCCACAAACCTCTGAACGACATGTCTCCCCACTAGGCCACCATATTCAGTAATAGCCTTGTATCAGACATTGTGGCCCCTGAATGGCACACAGCAACGTTTATCACATTCCACACAGGTGGCACCACAATGCACGAGTGGGACTATAGTCCTACACACCTGACTGGACTGTTCTGCACGGCTATGGGGCACATCATAAAGGACTTCATTCACAGAGACATTGTTGGGCTCCAGTCCTTTGATGCCACCTGGGTTGGACTTGTTAGGAATCCATGTAGCAAGAAGAAGCTAGCAGGTTAGGCTGGTGCACGGCAAGTGAGTTAGGTAGATGAACAGAAGAAAGAGCCAGCACCTTGGAGGATTCAAACAAAACCAAACTTTATTCCAAATGAAACTAGACCGGTTTCAGCAACAAGGCTTTCGTCAGTAGTACATTAAGCCATAATGGTGGATTCCAGTCTTATATACTGTCATAGAAGAGTAATATGACATCACTTCCTGTGTATGTAATAAAGAATTCTAAACAAAACACCATGTGTTCCGAAATGTTCAAGTTAAGATTAAAAATAAATAGACAGATTGAAAACTGACAAAATAATAATTATGCATATATGTATCAAAAACATGAATCACTAAACATTTAATACAAAAATAATGAAGTTGAATCATTAAACATCTTATACCAAAAACTGGTCAGATATAGTACTTCTGAATACAGCTGTATCAGTGATCCAATGGTATATTTCAAAAAGTTAAATATTGATACATATACTGTAAACTCAAAAATTAGATTAAATTATAATTTGTCATTTAATCCCGGTGGAAAAAGACCACCAAGTTTTATAATCCATCTTTTTTCTTTAGCATTTAAAATTTCATGCCAGCCCGTTTTGAATGTTCTATTTCCCTTGATATGGTCAATAATAACAAAAGAGAATTTGGCTGTCTGATGCTTGATGGAGTGTCTATATAATGCATTGGTCAATCTCTTATTTCTAATATCACCTAGATGTTCCGAAATCCTAATACGAAACTGTCTGGATGTTTGGCCAATGTAAAATGCCTGGCATGTACATGTTGCAAGATATATTATCCAGTCAGAGATACAGTTGCCAAAGAACTTAATATCATATATTTGTCCGGTATTTTTGCTAGTGAAACTGGTTGTTTTGAAAATGTAACTACAGAAACTGCAATGTCCACATGGGTAGATGCCTGTGAGTTTATCACCAGTAAGTGTCCTCTGTGTAAATTGTTCCTGCGTGTCACTGGTCTTTTTGTAATGAGAAAATAATGAACCAAGTGTTTTGCCCTTTCTGTAGGAGAAGTAACAACGTTCTCCCAAATAATCAGACAAAAGGGGATGAGAGTAAAGTATGTTCCAATGGTTATTGATGATGTTAACTAGATGTCCACTATTTCGGCCATAGGTAGTCACAAATCTACAAAGATCAGTGTCCTGCTTTTTAGAACGGATGTTGTATTCAAGAAGAGATTCCCTGGATCTGGTATGGCTGAATTTAATAGCTGAATCAATAATCTGCGGGGCATAACCCCTAGATAGAAACCTGTTGGTTAGATCTATTCTTTCATTATTAAAGTCATCAAAAGAGGAGCATATTCTTTTAATACGCACAAACTGAGATTTAGGTATGTTCCTAATAATATGTTTAGGATGATGACTTGTCGAATGCAATAGAGTATTGTACTGTGGGAATTTCCTGTAAATAGACGTTTTCAGTGTATTATCAGACTGCCTTGTCAGGTGAACATCCAAAAAGTTGATTTCATGAAGATTACACTCCACAGTAAATTCAATACCCCAGATGTTACTATTCAAATGTGCAATAAATTCCTGGAGGTATTCCTGACCACCTTTCCATACTAACCAACAGTCATCCAGGTATCTCCTCCATATGTCCATCTCTGGTAAATATATATTGTGCATGGGATCATAAATAATTATTTCCTCAATGTATCCCATGAACAGGTCAGCATAAATGGGCGCAAATGATGCACCCATAGCCGTACCTTGTAGCTGCCAATAGCAATCCTGCTGGAAATAGAAGACATTCTCCGTAAGAATATGTTCAACCATGCATAACAATAGTGTATTCATCCCAGGAGGGTATAAATTTGATTTGTTTAACCAAAACTCTAAGGCCATAAGGCCCACCCAATGTGGGATGCTGGTATACAAGGAGAACACATCAAGAGTGCACAATAACCAGGATGGCTCCAGTTCCGTTTCTGAAACAATCTGCAAAAATTCAGTCGTATCCTGGATTCTGGCCCGAACATATGTTAATAGAGGTTTCAATTTGTCTGTAAGAAAAACTGATATAGGTTCAGTGAGTGACCCAATACCGGAGACAATTGGTCTACCAGGAGGCTGGTGAATGGACTTATGAATTTTGGGAAGTAAATATAACTGTTGTTTAGCAGGATCCTTGACCGTGACAGATACCTGATATGAATATCATGGCCTCAAGCTGCATGACACAAGGTGCATGAACACCACCTTTGCATTACACCATTCACCCACTGACTATCACATAGGTGGTAGTCCCCTACATACATGTCACATTGTACATGTTTGTAGTACACACGTATGTCGCACCCACTCCTGTGGTTACTGTATTGCCACTGTGGCGTGGATATCCTTCTACGTGGCCACACTTATCTGTACTGGGTGTGTAGCTGGTACATAGGCACCCATTGTACCTCTGAACTCAAGACGTCTACACACATTCAAGGGTACACCACCCCATTTAGGGTATACCTTACACAACAGCTACAGCTTTACATACCACACCATTAACACACCATGACATTTATTGAGCTCCGACAGTTAAAGTATGCGGCTGAACTACGGACACCACGTCTGTACACATTTGCATACTACATTCTCAGGGGTGACCTTTGCTGAACAGACAGGGCCCATGTCCACAACAATATTAATGGATATACTCCACATACACGACATAAGCAAAAGCCACTGTGAGCAACATGCTCATGGATATGTGTACACACGCAACAATGAGTGGGATGTGCTTGAGGGTTACATTCCCAAACTGGTCACTCACCTTGCTTTGGAACATGAGTCCTATGTACATCACGCAGGGACACCCAGTAGCACTGTTCATGTGATACCTCCCTTGGTGGTTGGGAGACACATGTATGCCAGGGATCACTGCAGTGGCTGTACTGTGCAGAAGTGCAGGTAACACATGGCTCTGCTGTTCACAGGACACTACCCTAGAGAGGTGCCACTGGTGTGAACACTGTAGTTGTGCTTACACATAGACTTGCCAGACTGCATAATACCCCACTATGAACCTGTGAAGCTATTACATGTCCTGTGTGCATGGTTACTTGGTAGCCCTTCCATTTAGATTAGCTATCATGCTATTGCAATGTTCCATGCCTACAAGCCATATGTATCCTGTTATTGTACATGCCAGTAGACGATACCTTTGGTATGCATGATATGCCTGTCATGCTGTGTAGAATATGTGACATATCTACCTACAATACTATACATTACACATATTTCACATAGTATCCCATAATGCAAAGCATACTTGCACAGCAGGACCACCTTAGACATGTCATTGTCGTTATATGCCCATACACATGCCTACTGTGTCAGTATATCAACATATACTATCCCCTGCTATGGCACGTACTTGTTGGACATACCCTACCACTGACGGTGGGTAGTATGGAAATGTTCTGTTTAAAGCCCTCATGTAGCATCCCTTGTGGTGTCTGTGATATGTACCTTGTGGCCCACTGCTGGACGCACAGTTTCATCACTACATAAATACCTTTTCCCACTTTATTCATTGCGGACACTTTTAATTAATGCAAACCAGGCTATACATACAGTAAATAATTAATAAAAAACATGCTATACATAAACTTACATACCGAGTGCTCTACATACCTTGTTGTCGTTACGGACTTTCATCTCTATCTCTCTCATACTGCTTAAACAGGTAGTTTGTATGAGCATACGGTTTGAATGTCTAGCAAGTCATCCTTATATACGTCAATACCTGTAACATGTGGTTTCCTCCTGCCAATTTGTGTTCCTGAGTGACTAATTACTTGCATATCAGCTGTGCAGCTACTCCATTCGCCAATTACGCGCCAACAGTGGGGTATAATTTAATTCTCCACTTGGGCGTTGCCCATTTGTCCTACCTTCGGGGAGACGGCCTGTATTGTGTTTTGTTATGTGTAATTGCAACTGCTATGCATAGAGACAATTATACTTTGGATTCATGTCCCCCGTGGATTGTGTGTGACAGCTAGAGTATGTGGTTCAACATGTGGGTGTTCCTGTCATCCCAACATCTGATAACGGACTACTGCAAACAAAACCTGTAACATCGCCGTTTGTTCCATTATATAACGACTGCAAGTTTGCATGGCGCCTTTAATTGTATCTCTCACAAGGTCTGTTGACGGTTCTGCAGATGTAATTGACTAACTGGATGTTTGTGCTGTTATTGCAGTCTGTATTGCTATAGTTTCTAGTGTGGGGGATGTCAGTGGGTGTACGTAGCATATACAGGTTTGTGGGGCTTGCATTTCTACATATTCCATATATATGTGTGTAGACTCCATCCCTAATTAAAGAGCTATCAGTTAGTAGACTTATGTTACGGGATTGTACATTGGGCCGTTGTTAATTGGTTTCTATTTAGTATGCAGGTGAGATTGATACTTCCATACCTCTGGAATTGCAGTGATATGTAAAGGGATATGTCTAACTGACAGCTATCCCGTGTATTTCTGTCCCAGATATTTGCAGTCATTGCGGTTGTGTTGGTAACAGAACCTCTTTGCCATGGGTTGCCACCTTTTCATATGGCCATTGTTGGACACTTTGCGGGACACACAGTGGTGTTTACAGGCCAACACATAGCCACGGTCAGTACACCGGTTAGCACATACTTTTATCCTCAATACATACCTATTGTGGGACTTTGGCTACTTATCATATTGCATGTAACATTTACGTTTCTTACATACAGGCATAACTATTTAATGCAACTATTACATTATATATGGGACATATTAATGCCCTACAATCCCGGACATTTGCCCTTTGTAATGTTTTATGTCAGGACACACCTGCCCAGGGAGGGGATGTCCCTCCTAATGTGGGACAGGTGGTAACCTTATGCCTACGGCTAGCTATACCCACACCTACCATAATGATCTACCTCCGAGTTGGCACTAACAGACACATGATGCAGACACACACACACATTACAGTCACATGGGATGCACACGACACCCTCAACACACACATACACTGACTACGGCGCTCACAAACACAGTTGAACACAGTACCTACGTGGACCGCAACACCGGCAGCGGTAAGTAAATGTCCCTTCATATCATCATACTATTACTCGCGGTTGTACTGTTCCGGTACTGTGTTCTTTCGGTCTTTCAACCTCGTGGTTACGCATGTCGGTATGTTACACATTCCATAGTTGGCGGTATCCTATTTATTTGTACCTCCAAGGTGTTATGAATGTCATTGACCTATCTATATATATATTTGCAGATATCGCTGACTCCGTATATATCAACATATATCACTCTATCGCCCTTTCTATCTGTATATATATATATATATATATATATATATATATATATATATATATATATATATATATATCTGATGGGGAAAGAGACAGGCAAGCTACACCTTTCATTGTGTACTTGTTGGTGTATACTGTTTCCTGGACTCCGCACGTTTGTGTCTGTACCTGTCACATTACACACCTGCCGTAGGTTAGGGTTACCAGCTGTCCCACTCTGCGAGGGACAATCCCTCTTTGGGCAGTTGTGTCCTGCAAAATATTTGTGAACATGGCAAATGTCCTGGGACTTTAGAACATACTTATTTCCTATAGTTTATGTAATAGTTGCATAAAACAGTTATTCTGTATCTGAACCACCTATATGTTCTAGAAACAGAATACGTAAGTAAACATTACAAGAATGAGCTTTTATCTAGGCAAAACAGTGAAGTTCTGCATTTCCTACTGGCCGGGTGTATGTGTCAGCCTGCAGACATCTGACATATGTCCCACATTGGTCATTTGAAGAGGTGGCAACCCTACCATAGGTACATCTTGCCTAGCAATAGTGTTAGGTGATTCTATACATGATTGCATGTTTTACACCTGGCAGTGGTCATTTTACCCTTCAGAGCAGGCGCTATTAGTACAGGGGTGAATAATGCTGGTTTCACCTGTTCTGGACATCATTGACCGTGATCTGTGCGATATTCGGTGTAGCTTATCCCTGTTTCGCGCATATCCATATAGTCATATTTAAATGTCGCTTACCAGCAGTGGGAAATGCATATTCCCGGTAACGTGTGCTAAACATGATCTGCTGACCTGCATCCAACATGCATTACTCGTGCCTTCGGGATTACGTTACATCCCTTGCAGGACGTGGGACCGGAAACATGCACGATGGTCACTGCATTTAACATATGGCCATCTGGGATTTGTACACGTGTTATGTCATTTTGTAAGTGGAGTATACTACGGCTGTTACTCCATACTGCACTCACATGGGTAACTCAGTTAGTTTACATATTAATGAGTCCAGTTAATGGTATGTCCATGTGATGTTTGCTGGCTGTGCTCCGGCATTGGGTATATATATCTCAGTGAGCCACACACGATACTGTGCTACACCTTCAAATGACTGTGGGTGGAGCATGCTGGGGTGACGAATACCTGTCATGGGTACACCACATGCCTTGACACAACATCCATGATTATATTATGTGCAGCCCCTCAGTAACGCAGCGGGGACTCTGTGCTGAGTGTGTGCAGAACAGTGCTTACACACATGTGCTCCCACAATTGCCTCTGCTCCTCTATGCGACAGTTGGTTACTCGATATTGTGGCGACAGCAGACACTGTTTGCCCCATTTGGTGTATGGCCTCTGACAGTCGGCCGTGAACCTACCGTTGTACCTGGGAACCTATACACACAGCACCACCATATTGTGATAGGGGCATGTACTGTTCAGGTGTTGACATTCCTTGTTCCTATAGCTGTTGTGTGTACAATGTTTGAGGGCTGCCTATGTGGGATTCACACAGTGGGCCACCTATACATTACAATTTACAGGTGGTCGTGCTTGTGTGCCATCCATTTTACTGTGTGTGCAGGTGGAGAGGTGTGTCAGTCCATAGGGGCCTACACTGTCAGAGTATGTGCTATACATTCCCTCTTTGCCAAGGCGTAGGCATATTGGGCATGCCTCCGTCTGCCTACTGGGGCTGGCACAGTGTGTTCATGGTCTGAATCCCTCTGTGCCTGTGATGGCCTTGGCAATTGTGGTGGGCTATGAGGGCCTTCACCATTTTGTCCCTGCTGCAGCTGTTTCCACAGGATCATATTATGTAGCATGGCACATACTATGACCATGTGGGCACACGTGCCTGGAGAGTACTGCAAGGCTCCACCAGATGTGTCCAAGCACCGGAACCGTGATTTCAGCATCCCGAACACATGCTCTATGATGATTCTGGTTTGTGCGTGTGCCTCATTATGGCGTTCTTGCATGGGTGTGTGTACATTTATGATGGGAGTCATCATCCACAGCTCCAGTGCATAGCCAGCATCCCCCACAAGGTGGCCATGTGGGATGTCCCCCCTGACAAATACCTGATACAGCTGTGAGGCATGCCAGATATGGGAGTCATGGTAGCTTCCAGGGCTGCCAGCACACACATCCATGATAATGCCCTGGGCATTGCACATGACCTGGCAGTTGATGGAGTGGAATCCCTTGCGGTTTATGTAGCGCCTACCATGCTCACTGGGTGGTGACTTGATTTGTATGTGTGTGCAGTCTATCGCACCCAGTACCTCTGGGTAGTGTGCCACATGGTGGAAGTGATGCATATTGCTGGCCAACTCCTCCTGAGTTCGGGGGAAGTATATATGCTCATTGGCATGTGGTAACATGGCATCCAGGAACTGGTGTAGTACCCTGGATGCTGATGCCTGTGAGATCCCCATTATATCTCCAGCTGGCCTTTGAAAGGTACCTGTGGCTAGAATTCGCATGCTTACACATACCTTCGTGTCCACTGGGATGAGTTCCCCTCTGTTATTTCTGGTTCTCAGGCGTGGCCGGCACAGCTCCACTATTTGCTGTAAGATGTCCCTGTCCACCCTGTAATGCTCTACTATCTCCAGATCATGTAGCCCCTGGTAGGTTACCCTTGGTCTGAACACTCTTCTCCTCCTCCGGGGCCTGCGGTGGTTGTCAGCATCATCCTCCACAACACGGTCAGTCTCTAACACATGCTGATGAATCACAGCTATGGCAGCTCCCAACATGTACATTTTAAAAGTTCCGCATGTGTTTACACCTATGGTGCGGTGTTTGGGAATTCACAGGTGTGTGTAGGGTGCTTTCACACTTTATACTATTGTGCTGTGAACACCGATGATGTCATAAGGTGTGTATGTACGATCGTAGCTACAGGGTATCTTATGTGTTTTACTACCAGAACTACTATTGTGGTGCCTTTGGTGTTGAATTACATTTGGCTGCCATGGATTACCTCTTGACCTTCCCTTTACATTTCTGCACGTTCCACCTACCATTTTCTGGCATGCATCCAGCAGCCTGCTTTCATTTGTACTTTCCTAGACCTGGGTGTATCTTGTGTAATGTGTGCTATTGCCGGTCTACTGTCGGTTTGCTTTGCTCTGCTATGACAGATCTCCTATCTTTGCAATCCAATGCCTCCCCTCCTTTCTTTGCATTCCGATGCCTCCCCTATCCTGTTTTGCAGGTTTCTGTGAGCAGACTTGACAGCTGCCGTCGATTGGCCACCATGAGTTGATTGGTGTTGATTGCTCATTAGTACTCCAATTACCCTACTTTGGCATTTCCTTCTTTTCTTCCCCTTGACCTTCCTGTTTGTGCTATTTTTCGTGCCGCGTGCATCCACTTACTGGGTTTCGGGCACGTTTTCATCCCCGTACACATGCGCTTTTGGGCACCATGTGTGCTCTCAACTAAACAATTCTATACCTTCCTCCCCACCCCTGTCCTGCAGCTTTGCTTAGCAATGGCCAGGCCAGTTTGCATTGCTCCAATGTGCTTGCTGCTACGGTGGCACACCCCTCTGCTGATGTCATGTATCTCCTCTGAGCCACTCCTTGGTATTATAGCGCTGCGCTGTATGGTTCAACCTTCATCCGGCGGGACATTTGCAATTCAGTATTATCTGCCGCATTTGCATGGCATTGACTACTAATTCATAGTTACCGCGCCGGACACTGTCACAGGCCCTTAGCAACCCTTGCACCTTGGTTGTGGTGTTCCATGCCTACCATTGTGTACTATGGTGTAAACCTGATTTGTATTACATTGCAATTTTATGACATTTTTATATATTTTCTTTATGTTACAGTTTGCGCACACATGCCCTGCGGTTGTACTGTGCGTTACTGTGGACATGACATTAAATGTTGTTTTTTTAGGTGTTGTGCATCTTTTCTTATGCCATTGGCTGTGTATTTAGCCATTGGAATATGTTAACTTTGTAATACATGAGTCTGGTCCGCTTTCAAAGCTCCGATGTTCTGTTTGGGAAAATGTAAACCGTGTTTTTTGGTTTACATTTCTGTGGGCTTACGCTACACCTGCACCACTTCATGAATCACTATCTGCCTTCATTTGCATGGTGCGACACTGCGCATGGGGTGAGTAGCATACCTATGCCGAGGGCTGTGTAGTTCTGGCGTACGCCGGTAGTGCACGTGGTATTGGATCATACCTGAATCGCTCGACGGCCATATTTGGCGTTATTCCACCTAAGCTACGCCTGCGCCTGGTGCAAGCTTCATGAATCCCGGGGATTCAGTTCCGCAAGGGCAAACACTGAAGCAATTGTAACTGATTGCATTGCTCCTTTTGCTCTGGAAGAGACTGGAAAAGATTTGGATTCCACATCATACATTTCAGTTTCTGCAGACATCAAATCACCAGGAAACAAAACTCCTCCCTATCATGTTCCAGTATTTTGTTCCATTGAAGGATATTCAGGTGAAGTTGCTTGATGTGCATGAATTACCGACTGAAACTGCAGACATTTTATTGATGGTGATTACAGACACTGTTGGCAACTTCAACGTGTTGCAGAAAATCGTAGTATTTTCCGATGACAACATAAATGCAAGCTTCGGTGGTGCTGAGTGTCGCAGGACAAAAAATGTGTATGTGAACTTGAAGAAGTGTCTTGGTCACACTGAACTGATTGGCATCAGTTGCATTGCAAACATTTTACACAAAGCAATGCAGACTGGAGCCAACTGCTTGCTGTTTGATGTTGAACAAATCATATGCAAGATTTACCAGCATTTTTCAATTTATACATTCAGAATAGAGAAGCTGAAAGCTTTCTGTAAATTTGCTGGTGTAGAATACAAGAAGCTTCTAGGCTACATGAAAACAAGATGGTTAACCCTGATACCTACAATTGAATTCATTTTGCTCATTTTTGAAGGACTGAAGTTGTATTTTGCATCGTTGCCACATTGCCCAATAGTTATTCAGGCATTCTTTGAAAATTCTATGTCAGCAGCATGGATGTATTTTGTTCAGTGTCAGACATGTCATTTCAACAAATCAGTTACAAAGATACAGTCTCAAATGAATGCAACCATGGAAGTCCATAATGAGGTTTCAGACCTCAAGGCATCTTTGCAGGCATGGAGAGATAAAGATTTTCTTGGAACTGAAATGAACACTAAGAAACTGGAGAAAGAAGGAGATGTGATGAAGCAAGAAGTCCAAGATTATGTCAGCAAAGCAGTGTTGTCCTATGACACATGCATTGAGTACATTGAAACGTGGGACCATTCAGATGATGTTAATAAGCTCTCATTTGTGATACTCAGGAAGACGCCTATTGGAGAAAAGTTGAAGCAGCCAATGAGATGGTCTGCAACACTGCTGAAAGATGCAGCTCAGCAGGTGACAATCGACAGTTTGATCAAACCACTTGTGTTGCTAAATATGCTACTGCAAAGGTGACAGGACAGTGGACACAATCTGATACTGAAACTGCTCAGAGATGGTTGGAAGTATTTGAACATTTCAGATCTCAGGAGATTGAATATGATGCAATATTGCAACTAATTCAGTTTGCGTTGATGCTGCCCAGAACCAACGCACCCATTGAGTGTGTCTTTTCCTTGATGAATGATATGTAGAGTGATGCCAAACACAACTCACAACTGAAACTTTGAAATCCATGCCGATCACAACAGTGAACATTGACAGTCCGTGCTTGGACTTCATGAACTCATCAAATCTAACAAACGACTGTTGTAAAGCATTCACAGAACTGAAAAATACAAGTGGAAGTGAAATGAACAGACAAGCCAGCCCACAGCTGCTGTTGTGACAACACCATAGGCCTTTACATAGACTAGAATCATTTGACCAAATAAAAGTATTAGCTTTGAACATTTTCTCAAGTCTGTAGCATTGAACTTTTTAAAACTTGTGTTCAAAATTGTTTTGCAGATTATCTACAAATTGTGAGCCTTTGACAAGAGAAATATAAGTTAAATAACTGCCATGTGAATTTAGTGTTGCAGGGCATGTTCCGCATGTATGGCACAGGGACTAGTGTAGAGCTGTAGGCCTATAAATAGGCTGTAGCTTAAGTCTCCCAGTTTAGGCCCTGTAACAAAATTAACAGTTTGACTTTGCATGACAATAGACATCAAACAAATCACAGCCTGGTGTGCCACTAAAACTGTTCCCTCATATGTCTCTTAATTTCTGAATAGTATTTCCCAAGAATTATTTCTAAAATAAAAAGGCACACACATCAGTCCAAAGTTTAGGCTACTCTATTCATTTCTTAAAATTATGGCTGCTATCATGGTTATCTTTGCATAATTATTCTGTTATAGCATAACCTGAGCTCTGGTACTTAATGCCAAGCTTTACATATGAATGAAACAGTTCTCGGTTTCTTCTTAACAGTGACCTCTTGAGCCTCTGATGTGACCCAATACTTTCTGTTACTATTGCTTTATGAAGTTTGTCTTAGTTGTATACTTGTAGCATATCTCTCATCCTGTCAGCAACAGACTCATGGAGAAAGCTTCCAAATCAGATACTTTTGAAAATAGAAATACTACTGATATAGTAAGTTCACAAAATAAAACTACATGGATTAGCAAGTTTTTAGTTACAATGAATATCATTATTTGAACATGAGAATCCAACACCTTTTTCAAAAGTATTATGGATTGTAGTATGTCAGAGCAAAAGTATAAGCCAAAATTAGGGAAATGTGTGGTATGCTGATAAGTGATCCAACACTCATACCCATCTGGTCTCCACTGCAACTACCCCAAATCACACAGGCATGTAAGTACGTCATAACACACATGCATTGAAACAGTACCAGCAGCTGTAGCAGTGATACCATACTCAAAACGGTTGTATGGTGGCATAGCGGTTATTGTTTTGGTTGTGTAATTAGTAGGTCTGAAATTCGATTCCTGCTATGGATGTTAGTTTAAAACAGAGCAGTCAAACAGTGTGCTAACAAACACAGAGCAATGTGTATGTCTTAATCAAGCAATGATGAATTCACTAGGAACCACACTGAGCAAACTTTTACTCTTAATCCCTCCATTTCAGAATGCATAACATTTTCACCCCACTTACAAAGGCACACCTCCACTCCCCACATACTCACAGCTACCCACACCCACACAACATCCCAGGCAGCTTTGAGGCTTTTTCCACCTCTCTGCAAAACACTGCTGTAATAGCTTTGGTAAACAAAAATGATCACTGGATGTCAGCTCAGGACTCCCATCCCTACCTATTGGAGCCAGTCCCCTGCACTTACACAAGTATCTCCCTCAGCAGAGTAGCAAGCAGGTATCAGTGGTGATTTGCTGTATAGTTTTTTTACACTACCCACACACAAAAAGCAAAGATGCATGGTTAATATGGGCAAATCTGTTTGTTTAAGGTCACTAAACTTGTCTTCAAACAAAGTCTTATGACACCTGCTACCCATCACCTTGTCAGCACTTGTCAGTCCATAGCTGCAAATCTTGCTGTTCAGTGCATGGGTGGATATTAGAATGTCGAAAGATGAGTTTGCCAAACACATCTTAATCGACACGTAAATATCAACCTTTTCAAATGCCAAACAAATTTTATCCCAAACCTTCAAACCCTACATGGTGGGGGGGCTGTGCCCCACGCACACCCCCTAACTAAATATACCAACTCCAAAGGAAAATCCACAATGACAGCCAAGC
>NC_056727.1:440501234-440533734 GCF_019279795.1 Protopterus annectens
CGTGTGTGTGTGTGTGTGTGTGTGTGTGTGTGTGTGTGTGTGTGTGTGTGTGTGTGAGTGTGTGTAAATCTATCAGATTTGCCATATGAACCTACATATATGCATTTAGGTGTAATTAGGTAATTTGTTCTACTGAAGTAGATCTATATATATATATATATATGTGTGTGTGTGTGTGTGTGTGTGTGTGTGTGTGTGTGTGTGTGTGTGTGTGTGTGTATGTATGTATGTATGTATGTATGTATGTATATATATATATATATATATATAGATAGATAGATAGATATACATATATATAAAGAGAGGGCCATTCTTTTGGCCCAGTTCACATTTATTTGCTGTAGAAAAACTGTGATTTGGTTTTACTGAACACTGGATTTGCCAAACATGCATATTCCAGTTTTGGTTATGGTGAGTTGTATGTGAAGAAGCTCAAGTACCTCATAATACTTGACCCACCTTGAAGTGTGATGTAAACAGAGATACCTGCACCCTTTGTCCTTTTCTGTGCAGTAGCTGGTCTAAATGTGTGAAAGACATTACAGCCCTGCGCTGCTGGTGTGCTCTCTGTTGCTTTGAACCATATCTCAGGAACTATACAGACACTTATATTCTCCAGAGTGAGGAGAGCTTGCAGGGAGTGGAAAGACAATATTTTTTACTTGTTCTATGGTATCAGCCTTGGAGAAGATGGAATACTTTCACTGCTATAGTTAGCCTGTCCGGGAGAAATGTTTAGAGAGCTCCATCATTTCTCTTTCCTTATAGATCAGGGAGGTACATCTCAGGTCATTTATGCCCACATGGACTATGGCTAAATCATACTAGTGCTTGTGTTTCAGTGACTTGAATGCCCTGATAGGTAACTGACCATAACCTCTCCTTGCTCGGCGTGGTGAGTGGGACATCAGTGTGTCTCCCTATGGAATATCCTTTGACAAAATATTGGATTGTGAGGTTGTCTGCCTTAAGGGCTTAGACATAAAGACACTGTGAGATGTGGCTGAATGCGTCATGGTGGGTGTTGCACCGGTAATGTAGTTTGTAGTTTGCTGAAAATACTTATTGTAATTTCTGTGTCTCAAAGGCCTTTGAGATTTAAGTAGTGAACATTTGAGACCCTCTGCAATTTTATCCATTTTCAGCCAATGCCTGAGGAGAAAAGCTCCACAAATAAAAGAACAGAAGATATAAATATATATATATAGGTAAAAATTTGCATTATATTACAATATACTGTAAATACATAGATTAATACAAATAATGCACATATGACATTCAATAATATACATATACTACAATTAAAACAAGATAAATACAGTATCATGTAGCACTGAAATGTGCTAACGTTATAAGTATGACAGTTCATTACTCACTCTTAAAGCAAATGTGAGAGTGGAAATAGTCAAATGGTGGATATAGGGGAGGAAAGGAAGAGAGGGAAGTGTGAGAAAAAGTACTTGTTCGAAGTAATAATTGAGGTTGATATGGGAGACAGGAGAAATAATGAGTAAAAGCAAAATTAGAGTTAAGAGAAATGAAGTCAAGGAAAAGGAGAGCTAGGATGTATGCATGTATTAGAGGAGAATGAGCTACAATTTTAAACAAGAGAGCAGCAAAGACAGGCATCAGAGAGGCATTGTTTTAGTTGCAGCTTCAATAAATTAATGTTATGTATTGCCTTGATTGGTGCATGGATCATATTTCAGACTTTTGCCACACAGTGTGAATGTAGGCTTTGAATGTAGTTTTTGTAAGGCTTATAGATGTCAAACAGATTTTTGTCAGACGACTGAAGGTGACAACTTAGGAGGTATTTGCCCCATAGACACCTTTACTTAAAAATACTAATTGTGTAATCACACAACAGTGGAGAGAAGAAAAATATCAGTCACTGCATTCATTCAAACATAAAACACAACAACACTGACACTCTGTAGACATAATTTTTAGTCAATCATGATTCAGTCACATGTGATTTCAGTCAACTGAGATTGTTAGTTTTGTTCAGTCCACAGTGATTTAGTGGAATGTGATTCGGTTGAAAGAACCAGTACCATATATGAATGTGTGAGTATGTGTATTCACAACTCTTGTGTATTTTGTTTGTTTTTAACGGTTGATATTTATGTGTCCATGTGAATTTTATAGACAACATGGTCTGTATATGTTGAGATGATGAATGCTATCCTGAGTATATCTCTACACATTTCCAAGGAGAGAAATACAATGTTTTGTAGATAATGGGCGGGATTCACAAAGGCTTGCACAGAGTCTTAGAGTAGAGTAAGACTCCATGCAGCCATCATGTCCGACGAGCGATCCAGGAACAGCCTGTAGGGGCGTGTAAGAGAGCTCCTAAAATGGCTCTTACACGGACAGGGCTGGGATATGCAAATTACCTCAATTGCAGGTGAAAGGCATGCAAATAAGGTAGATTTGCGATTCAGGAAACCCAAACCTGTCCGAGTAAGAGCAGCGTTATTTGCAGAAATGTACTCAGTTGACAACTGAGTACCGTTCTGCAAATAGCAATACGGAGCCGTGACAGCTCCAAATAAAGGTTGCATCCAGTGCAGGAAGCATGCCAATGGCCAAATATACGGCCATGTGAAATGTTTCCCGATGCAGTATGAAAATAATAATATTTTATTTTTTTTCGC
Source organism: Protopterus annectens (assembly GCF_019279795.1). Taxonomy (NCBI): domain Eukaryota; kingdom Metazoa; phylum Chordata; order Ceratodontiformes; family Protopteridae; genus Protopterus; species Protopterus annectens. Next base: position 440,503,898 of record NC_056727.1, read on the forward strand.
CGATTTCCGATGTTTAAGCGTAGTGCAGCACCGCGCAAACGGGGAGCGCTCTAAAACCCAGAATACTAAAAATTAAAACCCACAAATGTAGATTTTATTGAAATTGTTACTGTACAATGCAAGGGAATGGCAGGCTGCAGACAACATGGCCACCGAGTCGAGGTTGCTAAGGGGGGAAGCTCAGTCTAAGACATGTAACCAAGCATTAGTAGGCAATCCTATGTAAATGAGCATTAGGATAGTGAATCACAAGTTTACATAGCAAATGCGCACAGTCAGTGGAGTGTAGGAGTAGGATATGGGGAGTAACAGAGTAGAAGATAAGTGACATCATGAAGGGGGTATGTATGAAAGAAATGAAGCTCATTGCAGCAGAGTGGCATGTGTCAGCTGTCATTCACACATCATGGAAAGAGGTGTGTCAACAGGTAGGCTAGGGAAAGGCAAGAAATGGAAGGTGTATGCCGTGGATAACACCAAAGTTTCTTGTTGAGCGGGTATGTGCGCGTGTAAACCCGAGTAAAACAGAGTGCGTGCGTGTAAGCATGTGTGCGCGCATGTAAGCCGGAGTAAGCATGTATAAGGCTGTTTAAAGAGTTGTAAGCGCGTTTGCACTGGTGTGTGCGCATTTTAACCCGAATAAGCAAGTTTTAGTCCGTGTAAGCATGGGTGAGCATGTGTTAGCTGCTGTGCACATGTTTGCGCTTGTGTGTGCGGCACTCCGCCCCCCCCCAAGGAAACAGAATGGAAAAAGGAAGCACAACAAATAGTAGGAAGCTACCAGGGAGTACTAGCAGAGCTAGCAGGGGAAAACAATCAGAATCAGGCAATTACACAGGCAGTACACTAGCCCAGCCCAGCCTAGCACTTAAAACTCTGCAAACAACAGTCCATTATGTTTCTCACAACAGACACTGCAGTAAGCTAATAGAAGTGAAAACTGAAAAAGCTTTACCGAGACAAAGAAATGTTAGGGGCTGCCATTGCTGTTATAAGGCGACATATGCAACATGCTGAGGGTGGTGACAATGGAAATGCTGCTGGACAACCCACAGTGAGGAGACGGAAAAGAGTGTACAGGCCTAGGGTAACCTACCAGGGGCTACATGAGCTGGAGATAGTGGAGCGCTATAGAGTGGACAGAGACCTCCTGCAGCAAATTGTTGAGCTGTGCAGGCCACGCCTCACACACAGAACCAACAGAGGGGAACCCATCCCAGTGGAAACCAAGGTATGTGTTGGCCTAAGAATATTAGCAACAGGTAACTTCCAGAGACCAACTGGTGATATGATGGGGATATCACAGGCATCAGTATCCAGGGTACTACACCAGTTCCTGGATGCCATGTCAGCACATGTCGGTGATCATGTATATTTCCCCAATTCCTGTGAGGTATTGGGCAGCAATATGCATCTCTTCCAGCAAATAGCGGAATACCCTGAGGTAGTGGGTGCAATAGACTGCACGCACATATGCATCAAAGCACCAGCCGGCGAGCGGGGTAGGGTCTACTTCAACCACAAGGGCTTCCCCTGCATCAACTGCCAGGTCATGTGTGACGCCCAGGGCATAATACTGAATGTGTGTGCAGGTTGCCCTGGAAGCTACCATGATTCCCATATCTGGCATCTGATGCAGCTGTACCAGACATTTGCCAATGGGGACATCCCACATGGTCACCTAGTGGGGGATGCTGGCTATGCACTGAAGCCGTGGCTGATGACACCCATCAGAAACGCACACACACCTGAACAGGAACGCGATAATGAGACACATGCACAAACACGTAATGTAATAGAGTGTGTGTTTGGGCTGCTCAAGTCACGGTTCCGGTGCCTGAACACATCTGGTGGAGCCTTGCAGTACTCACCAACTACATGTACCCAAATTGTCATGGTATGTGCTATGCTACATAATATGATCCTGCGAAAACAGCTGCAGCAGGACCAGCATAGGCCTGGGCCAAACAGCCCCCCACCATTACCAAGGCCATCACAGGCAGAGAGTGACTCAGAGGAGGAACAACCTGAGCCTGCCCCCCGTAGGCAGAAGGAGGCATGCCCAGTATGCTTTGGCCTTGGCAAAGAGGCAATGCATAGCACATACACTGGTTCAGTATGAACTCTGGAAATTATACCTCTCTCCAACTTGCGCATATAGTAAAAGGGATGCCTAAGTTGACACTACCTGCTTTCAAACATGTACAGGGAGTGTAGTATGTTCATCCGACATAGGCAGCCCTGCAGCACCACCTAAGGCATGATTGCCATGTGTTAAGCAATATAAAGCAGTGCTAAACAGCATTTACCACCATGTAGTATATGCAAACAAAATCGCACACACCAACTAGCACAACTGTGGTCAATGTTCAGTAATATTGGGCAACGTCCAGCAATGTTGGTGAATATTGAGCAATGTCGGACAAGCCTGGTCTAAGTAGGGCATAGCTGAACAAAAGCCAACATGCTCATATTTGGCCCTTAAGCAGTCTGGTCTGCTCAGTATGAAAATATAAAGCAGTGATGGACCTTGAACTCAGGATACTTTGCACTATAGCCAAAGTACTGAACCACTAAACCATGACAGTATTGCAGTGGTCAGCCTGTATGAAGGAATGTTGATAAGTCTATGCAAAGTATTTCATGGAAACCCTGCAGGCACAGCATAATCCCTGTCGAGCTATGACACAAAGGTGAGTCCTGCAGTGAGAACAGAACCTGACTTCCAACACACACAGTATAAATGTTAATTTCAGTCATGTTCGCACTCATCAACAAATGTAGTGGACCTCAGATAGCAACATACTGAAAGGTCACACTGGGCATGCTCACACACTTGAATAAATGAGACAAATGTCAGGCAACAAAACACGGAATAGCAGAACTGGGCATGCTCACACACTTAGGCCATGTCTGAGTACAGCAGTGGGCCTCGCATATCTGGCAGTTGCATGTGTTAACCCAGGAACCTGTCACTATACAGCAATCCGCCCTGTGCACACAGTTATATGACAACAGACACATCTATAATATAGTGGAACCCTGTCATAATCAAATATGTTCTGCAGATACCGAAGTTGTTCATAGAAACTGGTAAAGCAAAGATGATAAAGACCTGCAAACAGTATCAGCAATAAACATTGTGCATCTTGAACATTAGCATAGGTTCAGAGGTCAATACTAGGCTATCTGCCCTAGGGCATGTAAAAGCCTAGCCAGAGTGTGTTTGGCATTCGCTACCCTGTCAGATTACTACACTGTGTGTGTAAATAGTAGGTCACACAAGATGGCCCATGTACGTTTAGGCTAGTGTGCCTCTGTCTAGCAGGGACACAGAAGATATCCCAGGGGTAAGCATACGATCACCCATACAGTCATCAAGATGTCCCCTGTAGGTGGTCAGTGGCTGGCTCTGCCTATGTGAAACTGGGATTATATTCTGGAGTGAGTGGAGCCTCTGGGATAAGAATCTGTCCCTCCACAATGTCCTATTAACATGTATTCTGAGGTATACGTCCCTGGGGTGTGTAGCTCCAAGGGAGTTGGATATCCTGAGGTGGAGCATGTCCAGTAATTCTGGGTTGGGTATATCTGTAAACAACAGGCACACATCATATCTGAGTAGGTGGTAAGCGACTGAGTAGAGCTGGAGTTACTGCATCTGAACTGTTCAGGGCATCTGTGTGAGTCCCTAGAGCTGCTTGGTGAGGAACATCCGTGGCCAGCACAGTTGCTGCAGGTGTCGGGTAAGGTACACCCCAAATGTGGCATTGTAACCAAGCACAGATGTGATGAGTATAGGGGCACAATGACCTCACTCAATCTAGATGTGAAACCATATTGGATAAGGTGGCCCACATAGAAGGTGTGTCCAACCACTTTGGCAACGTGAATGTCAAAGGCGACAGTACGAACAAGTCATGTCCCCAAACCCCTAACAACTCCTACCGTATGTAATGGAGTACTACCTATGTGGTAATGTGTGGGCATGTTGTTATTCCCAAAGGGGATGACTATGCAACTAATGGCATTTAGCTGTAGGCCATGGCTTAGGCACCAGTCATCCATCTCTGTGAGACCCTATTTGAGTATGCATGTGGCAGCTGGAGAGTTGATCATGGCACCCAGTTTGCAGTCAAGTGCAAACATGTTCAGCCATATTCCCCATGTGGTAGCCTGTACGTCAGACAAATATATACTGAACAAGAGAGGTCCCAGGACCGAGCCGTACTGGATGCCACGTGTAACTGGTGTATAGTCAGACATGGCACCTGCAATTCTGACCATGTGGGTGCTATCCCTGATCCAGGTATCAATCCATCGTGTGAGATATGTGTCCATATCGACGCTGCTGAGCCTATGCATAATGGCCCAGTGGGTTATTGTGTTGAAGGGTTTTGCAAGGTTCAGGTAGGCTGTGTGGACAGCCGTCCCTATGTTGTTGGACCTGTTAGCCATTTAAAGAATACAAACAGGTTCAAGAGGCAAGATCTGCCCACAACAATGCTGAAATGTGTAGGACACAGTGTCTGTAGGTTCCCGATGTCTATGTGTATGAGTCCCATGACAATACGCTCCATAGCTTTGCAGAACAGGCTACTTAGGCTTATAGGGCAATATTGTCTGTGGTCCGTTGTGGCACCAACTCTGTGGAGTGGGACCACTGTCGTTGTACGCCATTCCTTGGGTACATATCCTGTGGTAACTCCAATATTGAACAGTGATGTAATGTGAGGGTTGCGTCTGTCATGATGCTCGTGTAAGATGCAGGCTGGGACACCGGCTGTTCACATTGATACTGTGATGTATGCTTTGGGAGGGCAGCACTCACCTGTTACTGTGTGATGTCAGGGAGGTTATACACTGTTGGGATGGATAGTTGCTCCTTAGGGGGAATGGGTGGGAGACATCTGCACTGAACCTGTTTGCCAGGATGTTGGCAATGCCAGTGGGTTCAGGGTAGGTTTAGTCAGTATGCAGTAACTCACAGCATATCAGTGAGTGTCCACCCAGGTTCCTGACATAACTGAAGAAGGCTGTGTGATAGTCCTATGTGTCTGTTGCAATTGTCTGGTAGAAGCGGCCCTTAGAAAAGTTCATGAGTGATTGTAGCTGTCTGCTAGTACAGATCCCAGATGCCTTCCCAGTCTGAGATTGTGCTCTATCATGTAGTAGCTTCCTCCTGACGTTGTACAGCTTATTGATGGCTAGGGTCTACCAGACAGGTCCCCTGCCATTGGAGTAGTGAGTCCTGTTGTTATCTGGGATAGCACAATCCATGCAGTTCACTAGGTGTCCATAGAATGTGTATGTAAAGGATGCAGCAGTGTGAGCTGTATTTGCCACTGTCTCAGGGTCTCTGAAGGATACCACCTTGCTTCGGTGAAGTGAGACATTGGCTCATGAGAAGTTCACCAAGATTACCCAGGATGGGTGTGTGGAGGGTATATGTATGTCCAGTGAGATACATGTATGTTCTGACCTTACCAATGAGGGGTATATCGCTGGTGTGGAACATAGAGTCCCCATGTTGGTGATGATCAGGTCCAATATGTATTCCCCCTTGTGGCTGTGCTGACTGGTTGTGCCATAGCATATGAGTCTACAAATTGTAGCGACTGTTGGGTGAGGGTGTCGGGGCTTGAGTAGTATCCCCAGTCAATATTTGTGTATATGAAGTCACACAATATAATGGTATTTGTGGAGACCTTCATATTCTCCATAGTTCCCACGAAAGCCGAGTGTGGTTCCTGAGTTTGGGAGTGTGTTCTGTAGCAGGCAACAAACTGAAAGGCAGTATTGCACAATAGTAGTTGTATATGTATGGTCTGTGATGCTTTGTGCAGTGCTACTAACTCGTAGGTGTGTGTATATGGATACTCCCCCTAGTTGTGTTGTCTGTTCCAAGTCTTGTTGTCAGACAGCATGGTATGAAACATAACCTGGTAGTGCTGGTGTGCATAAGCGAGCCTGAACCAGGCATCTGTCAGTGCACAGATATTGCTATCCTCCATACTGAAGAGAGTCCTGAGTGGCCGCAATATGAGGTTAACACAATTGTTGTTGAGCAGCATTACTTTTAGTTTCATTTAACCTGTAATGTCTATGGAGGTGGGTTTGTCTTCTGAGCCCTGCTTAAAAAAGGCACTATGGTGGTAGCAAGAGCCTTAGCCAGCATTCCAAAGTCCAAGGGTGACAGGTGCAAGCTGTCCATAGTGAAGCTACGTGGCATGTTGAGCATGTCACCATAGGCTGACAGACACTGTATCCCCTATGAATTAAACAAATTTGTTAGGCAACTGTTAAATGTGATATGTGTGTCCGTATACTGTGACATCATAATTGGTGGGTGTAAGATGCTAGACAAGGTCAGGGTCATACTGGCCTGGGCTACATGATCAGAGTGTTCCTCCATGTATCATGTCATGTGGTCCAGGGAGTAACGTCTGAGGTTATACACACCAGCATGGACAATGATGGTGCGAGTCCTGTACTTGCTTTGGAGTGATCTGACTGCCTGTGTTATGCGGCAGATCCTGGCACCCAACAGACAACCCAAAATGACTATTCCCTTGTTAGGGCTGGTGAGTGGTATGTCAGTGTGTCTGACAATAAGTGTCGCCTATTACAAGTGTATTAGGTGTGTTGTTTAGCCCAAAGGGCAGTGACTGTGTGGCACACTGACATTGCAAACTATGTGATATGTGGGTATTGTAGTGGGATAGCAGGTGTGTGTGTGTCTGCTTTGGAGGTCTCTGCTACTTAGGTAGAGTACATTTACAGCATCCGAGTATGTCTATGTGTGATAATGTGGTTTGAGTGCTGTTGCTAGAGGATATGTGAGACTGATATGTGGTGTATGTGGTTACCTTCACCACCTGATAGACTGTGCCAGTCATGGGTCGAGAGAGTTCAGCACCCTGTATGTCTATATAGGTGCATCTCACACATATATCTGAGTTTGTCGGGAGGAGGAGAGGTTTGTCTGTGTACACGAGGCAGATGTGACATTGTGTCAGTATCACAATATCCACCAGCTGGACTGAAGAGTACTCACGAAAATGACCCCTGGGCATGCCAGGATATTATCATGACATACTCTGTAGCCTGATCACAAAGGATTAGTAGGGTGTTAAGCATGTAAAAGAGTATAACAGGGATTAGTGCTCATGTTCGTTGGTGTTTTGTAAAGAGTAGCTGAGAAGGAGTCCAGACTGAATCATGACACCTCCTTCAGCTATGTCATAAATAGCAATGTACACCCATATATGTCCTGAGTCAGGGCCAACTGTACCTGAGTGACAATGCCAATGGAAAGACTGATGATGTCACCATCCTACAAATACAGCCGGAGAAGGGAAACCAGCCAGTAAAGCAAACAGCGCGCCATGTTAATGTGTCTCTCTCTAATATCATAACATAGTTAGGTAGGGGTTTGAATCCTGCAAACTGTGTGTGTGTGTGTAGTTAGGTAGGGGTTTGAATCCTGCAAACTGTGTGTGTGTGTGTGTGTGTGTAGTTTACTTTGAGTGGTGTTCCCTTTTGGAGACTGGGCAAACTCACTAAAAGAGGTACATTCCTCTTTGGAAAGACTGATGATGTCACCATCCTACAAATACAGCCGGAAAAGGGAAACCACTCCGTAAAGCAAATAGCACGCCATGTTAACGCATCGCTTGCTAGTATCAGAACATAGCTAGGTAGGGGTTTAAATCCTGCAAATGCTGACTGTGTGTGTGTCACTGTTGGTCAATGCGGTGTGGGTTTTGCTTTTACTATGGTATGACATAGTATGATTACAACAGTAAGTGCATTGCACACATCAGGTATCTGCGTGGCAAATATATATATGCACATGTCCCCTCAATCAGTACATAGGTGTGAAGCCTGCATACTACATGAATACATTTGTTTCCATTGACAGGTTGTGCCGCTGCTTCTCAGATCGTAGGTCACATATGTATGTATGTGACAAGGCCATCCACTGTCATGTTCTGTGGCCAAGGTCATCTGTGGCACACACACACCCATGACAGTTACTTAAGAGTAGTGTGAGTGAGGGTGTATGCCTGGGGTATATGTCAGACATGGTCATACACAACAAAGACTGCCAAGAATGGACAGTCTTTATAGGTGTACGACTGCCTTATGGATATGCATTCAGGCCTCTAATGTCTTATGTGATACACCTTGGGACTCCACAATACCTATGGATATGTGGATACCAAGGGACACATGACATAACATGAGGCTGTATGTACACATTGGTACCCAACATACATGTTGAGGGCTACCACCTGTGTGGTACTGACGGGATAGTATGTATAGCACATGAGGATGACTATGCTATAGTCGGCTTACTGCTATACAGCATGTATCAGACAACAGGTATCTGTCTGTATGATATCCTTGTGTAGGATATGCGTCCCATCCAGGGAATGCATTGTAGGCCAATCCATGCATTTCCAGATTTGGATGGACACAGCCCTAGAATGTCTGCATGTACCTAAGGGGGCTATATGCCAAACAGGTGTGGTCACAGGAATGGGTGGCGGTCATTACCACTGGTTAGTGTTATAGTGTAGCACCGGAAGGATCCAATTGTTACTGGGTTCCCTTCTACTGTGTGTCATTTGTCAGGACATCATCCAATGATTGCTTATAGTCATGCTGTTGAGGTTGTGTATACTACCAGACCACAAATCATTGACAGATATTAATGGTATCACCCACAGCATAGTGTCAACCCATGTCATACACACGTCTACCCATGTTAGTACATAACTGTAGTAGAATGCATACTGGCCATTGAAATATACTATGAGATGTTAACAATGTGTACGACAGGGTATGCCACATGTCCCATGTGTCCACTATGCACGTACATCCAGACAGTGCACACCCACCATGTTCACAAATGTACACTTGCTAATCTGTACTGCACACATCACACACATACTGTCCACTCACTAACACATGCTGGCAACACATTACACTTCAGCCAAGTGGCACATGGGTGGACAATACATACTCAGACCTAACAGTGGTGTAAACAATGCAACATTGACAATCAGTGCTTTGATTCATAATGTCTGCTCAGATATACCTACAAGGATGTCGTTACACTTCCTTGTTGACAACTTGCTATTATTGCTACACTGCTATAGTGTCACCCTGTGCATCAGCACCATGTTAGCCTGTCCCTCCGTCAATGATGCCGATGACAGGAGGTGACACAGGTATCATCTTATGCACAGGGCATTTTGTTGTTTGCCAGAGCCTGACATTGACCCATCCAATCGACATGTCTGTGTGTGTGTGTGTGTGTGTGTGTGTGTGTGTGTGTGTGTGTGTGTGTGTGTGTGTGTGTGTGTGTGTGAGGGACAACAGTACAGCATGGGCCAATGTTGATGTAATGTGTGTGTGTATGTGTGAGCCCTAGTTGTTTGGTTAATGTGTGTGTGTCTGCATGCACACAGCTCCACCATGTGGCTGCCATATACGGTAGTTTGTGGGACAGCCACAGACTGTACCTGCTAGGCTGTATAGATCACTGTCTCCGGCCATGGACACAGTACCTGTGCCTGGCAGGGGTGCTACGGACAGTATCGAGTACCAACCCTGACTGGGTACTGTCATCAGAGGCAGAGGTATGACGACTGGACCCATGTCCCTGCTGGGACTGGCAAGAGCCACGTGCATGTGGTCTACTGGGATGGTCAATGGACAGGCCATTACCAGCATTGCTGGGGCTGATACTGCCACTACGGGAGCGGCTGTGAACTGTGGGCCATCCGTGACCACTGCCAGCTGTTGCAGGCATGCGTCTGTGTCAACATCGCAACCGTCCCGCACGTTCCTGGCTCATGGAAGACATGTTGTGGAGAACATCTAATGTCTCCCCCCAACGTCTATCAATGATCTCGGTGTAAGTCCGGATGGCACCTGCAAGGTCACGGATGCTGTCATTGATAGCGGTGTAATGTGCCTATGTGTAACGTACATATACCCCCTCTTCCCACTCCTCACTTTTCTCTTTAAAACCCATACCCACCTCTACCATAAAAAAACTCCTTCTAAAACTGAAACCAGGTTCAAATGCTCCTGATAATATTCCTTCGCAATTCCTCAGCATAGCTGCCGAAGCAATTGCCTACCCCATTAGTATTTTAATAAACCGTTCTATCCAAGAAGGCACAGTCCCCCAAATTTGGAAAAAGGCCTTTATCATACCCTTACATAAAGGAGGCAATAATAACAATGTCACTAATTTTCGTCCCATAGCTATCCTGTCTCCCATCTCTAAACACCTTGAAAAGTGTATCCAACTACAACTCCTACCATACCTCATTGATAAGGACCTATTAACTCCCACACAACATGGTTTCAGACCAGGCCACAGTACTATGACAGCTCTTCTCTCCTTCCTGGAAACTGTAAACAAAGCCCGAGACTCTGGTCATATTGTTTCTTCCCTTCTACTGGATCTCTCTAAGGCCTTTGATACTATCTCCCACAGTCTTCTTATAGCTAAACTCTCTAAGCTTAACCTATCTCTCTCTTCTCTGAACTAGTTCTCCAGCTACTTATCCAACAGATATCAAGCAGTAAAATGGAAAAAAGCCACCTCCCCATTCCTTAATACACCAACTGGTGTTCCACAAGGTTCCATATTAGGTCCCCTCCTCTTTAACATATTTATTAATGACTTCCGCAACTCTATCCCATTCTCTAACATCATCCAATATGCAGATGACTCAACTATTATTTGCTCTGCCACTTATGTCCCTTTACTTCTAAAGCTAACTCAAGATGCTTTTTCAACCACTGAACAATGGATGAAAAATAATCACTTAGCACTCAATGCTTCTAAAACCAAATTGATGGTATTTACTCCCTCTAAAGTCACCCCTTTTAACAAAAACACATTTTGTATCACTAGTCATAACAACACAATTCTGGAACTGGTATCAGAGACCAAGCTACTTGGCATGCTAATTGACAATCAGCTTAAATTTAATTCCCTCATACAACTAAATATCAAAAAAAAACATCAAAAACTAGGTGTGCTCTATCGTTAAAACCATTATCTTACACCCACCACTAAACTCACCCTCTCTACATCCTTTCTCATACCCTCCCTTCTCTATGGAGCTCCACTCCTAGCTAATTTACAATCTTCTCTGAAAACACAACTCTCATGTTGTTACAACAAAATTGCCACGTTCGCTACTGGCTATGTCCTCCACTCACCATTGTTCCTCTCTCCATAAACTAAACTGGCTAGAACTACCTAATCACCTTATCTATACCCAACTCACTTTAGCACACAAGCTCATTCTCAACCCCTCACTCTGTCCCTCCCTCTCCTCTGCCTTTAAAATGCATCTACCTGACAGAGTACTACGGTCCAATAACCAAAATCTTTTAGAAATATACAAACCAGCTTGCCCCCCCAGGCAAACACCTTCTATCCTTTAGTCTAGCATGACTCTGGAACTCCCTACCACCACACATTTGTGCTACCCCTACTTACTCTATCTTCAAAAAAACTCTTCACTCATACCTAGTATCCCAGTGGGAATGCTCCAGCTGCCACCCTACATAACTCACACTGCAAATTTTCTTTTCCCCCTCTTTTTCATTAACATTGCTCCTTCTAACTTCTCAAACTCATAAACTGTTTGTTAATGACTTGCAAACTGGATATTATTCTAGTCTACACCTCCTCCTATATATTAATGTTCCTGTATATATCTTGTAATCATTCCTTAAAATTCTGCACTACCTGTTCATTTATCTAAAACCTATACTGTTTGCAATGTTTGTTCTTGTCTAATCTAATTGTATATTTTCGATCTATGTCATATTGTTATATTAATTGTCTTTGGTCTGCACTACATTATAACACATGTAAACTTATTATCTACATCATTTTGTAACCTTGATTGTTTATGGAGCTTTTCTCCCCAGGACTCCATTGAAAATGGGTTCACTTTGGCCCAATGGACTATCCTGGTAAACCAACTGCAAATAAATAAATAAAATAAATAAATGTGCCCTCTGCGCCCTAAGTCCCTGCCTGGTGTACCGTTCCATACGTGCCTGAGCCTGCATTACAGCCTGGAAATTACTGTTCATCGTAAGACCTGTGAGGGCAATCCTGCCAGGGGCAATATGACCAGTGGTGCTCCCCTGAGAACCCCTGGACCTCCGCCTATGTGGTACCATTCTGGGACTATGGCTATGGCTGCTGTGAGGGGATGCAAGTGCCATGGGTACCACACTCTCCTGGTCAATGCCAACTGTATGCTGTCCCTCGTCTATGGCCATTGGTGGTGAGGGATGTATTGACAGTATGAGTGTGTGCATAGATGGGGTTGAACGCTGTGTACTGTCGATTGGCGGACCAACGACAGACCCTGTAAAATCTTCCTGTGCCAAAATACATGTATCATCATCACCATTATTCGTGGCAGTGGCTTCAGATTGCCTGCTGCTTTCGCCAACCCCTAACTCAGCACCTGTGAGAGGAAGACAGGAAACATACTTTACGGTCTGCACATGCACACATGCACACATGCACACATGAACACATGCACACATGAACACATGAACACATGAACACATGCACACATGCACACATGGACACATGGACACATGAACACATGCACACATGCACACATAAACACTAATACACACCTCACTACAGCACATATACACACATGACAGCAATCCAACACATACTCTATAGTGGGTGAAGGTGGGTGTCAGTATCACAAGGTAGACAGTCACCACACACGTGTCAGCATGCAGAAAATGTGTTGCACAAGACCATGCAGTGCAAGTGTAGATGCCCCTATTAAATGGCAGTATACATGGTTTTGATGCAACTGTGTAGTTGTTCAGTGATTGGCTACACCCTGGAACACAATGTGCACATGGACACAACACTGCTGTGCAGGTATTATCAGCTCTGCAATGCCCTGTGCACCACCACTCACAAGTATACATGCCATGGCTGCATGTGTTATCTGTGTGACACATAGATATCCATGTCTGAGTGCAGTGTCTGTGTCCATAGCAGATAATAGTGGGCACAAGTGTAGCACATGCATGCTGTGTACACACACGGGATGTGCGGTGCATGTTGACGTGAAGGAATCCCAATGCTTGACATGGCCAGTGTACAGTGGTTATGGTGAGTGTGGGACATATTGCAGATATGTGGGTGCCAGACATGGCATGGCATGCTACATGACTGCAACATTAAACACCACACATACCCAATGTGTGTCAAGTGACCTATACACCCACTAGCATTCCAGGACATATATGTGACACTTTGTGTGGATGGTGACTGCTGTGCATATTGTGTATACTGGCATATGTAAGCACACAGACAACATGCTATGCATATTATGTATAGGTGCATATGTTTGCACACACACAACACCGAGGTGCAAAGCAATGACTGCTATGAGTAGTACTGTGGTCACTGTAACTGGATGGGGTGTAGTACCCTGTGCCATCATCAACATGCATCTTGTGGTCACTCACAGCTACTAATGTGTGCAAGACCACCACCTAGCATGCTGTACCTGAACTGCAGTGCCGTGGCTACGTTCACAATTACACAGCCACCTTGTACATGGGTGTGTGAGGTGCCCAATAGGGAGCATTGCCTAACATGACCGTGTTATGTGTTGCAGAGTGTTGCACAGCCCCATGATAGGCCTCTACCCCTGAGGTACATCATGTGTGTGTGCATGACATGTGGGATACTGAAGTGTGACCTTACAGCGGGTGTGTGGTAATGCCAAATGTAGCATGTTTTCATTTACTGCGTATGATAAACGTGTTCTGTCGTGTACAGCTGTAGCAACTATGCATATCCAATCTGCAGTACAATGTTGCCACAATTGTGTCTGCTGCTCTGTGCACTGCATGTGATTGAGGCAGCTACTGACTTTACTGAGATGATTGATGTCTCACAGCAAACATGCACAGCATGCATTATGCGTAGGTGTGTTACGTGTACATGGCCTACACCTCACCTATGACATGCACATTTCATTACCAATATTAAAGTGTTAACACACTTGCCAGCATGTATTGTTTGCCCTGCTGTCACACCAGAGGGACCTAGAAGAATATGACACAGTTTGTCAGTGGCGACAACTGTGGCATTGCTACTGTGAGTGTGCTAAATGACAATGGAACAACAGTCAACAGTCACAAGTGTATGGATACTATTCCAAATATCAGTATTGCACACGTTAGGCAGCACAACCGCTAAACACACAGTACACATCTCATATATGCATATTCTAACAATACAGATAACGGTAGTCTACAGCTAGGGCGTATTACCTGCACGCTCCATGTCATCCTGCTGGGTGGCTCTGGCCTCCATGATGACACATGTGTGACGCTGTTGCTGCTGTAGACCAAGAGCCACCATGCTTAGGAGCAGCTCCTCCACTCTGGTGAGGGGGGGGGTGTATGGTCGCCCCACCACCTGTGGCAAGCTGTTGCTTATGGATATCAGATGCACGCCGCCAGACATGTCTAATTAAATCACTGCAGTGATGGTGTACCTGCTCATATGTCTGGTTATGCATGCCTATATCATTTACCTGGCAAACAAGGTCTTGCCACAGTGCAGTACGGTCATGCTGGTGCTGGCTGGCCCTGGAAAAAAGCAGGTTATAGTGCTGCACCAGGCTGTTCAGAATTTCTTGCTCCTCCGCAGCTGAATATGATGGATTACATTGATGAGCCATAACCCTGGAAGACAATTAAATGATATGTCTGAGCATGTCATGTGGCACACTTAACATTATGAAGTACAGATATAACTTAACTGCCATATATAGCATCTATCTGTCTATCAGAGGATACACACATTCAATACCACATATCAGTGCTCAGCCCACAACTGGCTGACAGTGCCTGCAACACTCCATATAACACACCAGTATACACCAGTAGTCGGCACACTGGGATACAATGCACAACCTCGCCCCGGGGGTATATATCAAGCTAATGCATGAAGAAATATGTCATCCAATGCAATGAATGCCATGTACATTTACAGTATTACCGGTACACCACCCTAGTCTTTGATGCCATACCCCTACCTAACATATGTGCACGGTTGTTAATTTAGCTGGCATACTGCTGTAACAGAGTATACATGCTGTTAGGTACACACACATACCCTGTAACACACATGTCATTGCGGGCATGATACAGGCATCATTAAACACACATCGGACATACATACAACACACAGATGTATGCCGACACAGATGAACATTACATGTGTACCTTATAGTACTGTGAGCCCCTACTTACAGATACCTATGCCTGTGGTATGTAATCTGTGCAGACTACAGGAAACACACAAGACAGTGTTACCAGGGACTGTGAACATACACCATACTGTGCTGTTTAGGCCTACAGCTTCAGGTAGTACAACAGTTCATATGTGAGCTGGAGTCACCAGCAGTACCACTTACTGAGCATATATGTATTGCTTCAGCCTACATTGGGACACCACAGTCATACACAACAAACTACGTCACAACATATGCCATCCTACTATGTCTGCATCCCAATAACTGACACATCTTTCTCCGGCCTCACACCTAGGACACAAACTACCATGACAAACACAACCTCACACTAAGCTATCACACCTTTACAAACCTTGCACACAGTCACTGTCACACTCATTCCACCTCACATAGCAGGTATTGCACTGAGTACATGTGTGTGTGCATTGTGTCATAGGTAGGTAATACGCTATTGGCCCTAGGGCCTAGAGCAGCCTAGCCATATGCTACCCTGGCCTTTGACACACATGTAATGTGATTTCACTTGCTCCTGTCAACCAGATACACAGAGGTGACTCCCAGGGCATATTACCTATCTCCAAAACAATCATCAGGGGTATGTATGACATCTGCTAATGAGGAGCCTTGTTTGTTCATGCTGGGTGGTTTAGTCCAGAGCATGGCATATTTGTGGATAGGAACCTGTACCTCCAGCTTGTAGCATGTACTGTTTAGTGAGGTAACAAGGATTAGGGCCCTAGGTCATGTAGCCCGGAGGGATTGTGAGGTGTTGTCATGGTGGTTCTCCGACTGCTATGGGTGTGACATACCTCTGTATGTCCGGCAGTGGTAACCTCTGGGTGGGCGGTATGCAACGCACTCTAGCTGTGGTTTGTGAGTCAGACTGCATAGGGCATGTGTTTGAGGGCAGTATTACTCTTTGTTAGGTATGTCTGTGGCCTTTCCACTTGCTGTAGTTGTCATGTGAGGTACATACCACATGGGGCATTGTGATGCGTAGAGGGGAACACCGGCCTATATTTCCCTAGATGACACACATTTTGTGATGACACGTACCATGTCGACAGATTACATTACTACTGTTGTCACTGTAATTATCAAAGGAGAGCCTACTGTCTATCTGTGTCCCATGTACCCTTCTGACACCATCAGTGTTAGGCAGGCTGCCACCTATGTGGCAGTTACTGCGTAAGGTGTTTTGGAATGGGGTATGGCACTGCGGTATCAACACTGGTCTTCAGTCCATGCCTTGGACAACAGGCACCTGTTGCAGTACATATGACCCCGTGTCTCCCTCACTCTCTCATATATATGTATATATATATATATATATATATATATATATATATATATATATATATATATATATATATATACATACATATATACATATCTATCCATGTCTATCCATATCTATCCATATCTATACATATCAATCCATATCTATACATATCTATTTATATCTATACATATCTATTCATATCTATACATATCCATACATATCCATACATATATATATATATATATATCTATATATATCTACATATATCCATATATATCTAAATATATCCATATATATATATATATATATAGATATATATATATATATATACACACACACACATATATATGTATATATACATGTATATATACACATACATGTAAACATCCATTGCTGTACATATAGCTGCACATATACTGCCCACCTTTCATGGTGGGGATTTCAATTATGCAACAGTTGTGAGACATACGGTTATTTAATACTATTGCACAATGTTGTGCAGAATGCATTCTGCTGTCCTCAGACCGTATAGCTGTTGCAGGCCTCTAGCTCAGTCCCACAGCATTTAACACTACATGACATATACCGGCACTGCTTGCTTTCTGCAATGCCACACACTACAACCTACATACATATGTGCACATAGCAGCCTTCAACAACATACTTATGTCCAGCCTTTACTAACAGTTGCAGTATGTCCCTTGCCCTATGCAAATGTGCATGTACATATAGATACGGACTGCTGCCACATATGGATGACTCACAGTATGTAGAGTACCCTTCAGACACATATTTCGGATGTCACCAAATACATATCTGTTACATACCTTACCTTTGCATTCCTCACCTCCGTCTGTTGTAGGTGTTGTTTTTTTTTATTGTTTATTTTTTGTTTGGTTTTGTTTCCTCTGTGTGTTGCTGTTTGTTTTCAGCGTCTGTCTCCTTCTGCCTGTTTGTGTCTGTCTGTCTCTGTCTGTCTCTCTTGCTCGTGCTCTCTCTCTCCCAGTTGTTGCAATGATATTATTGCATGTGTGGACAGCAGATACAGGCTGCTTTTCTAGGTATCTGCACATGTGCATGTGATGGCCTCTGCACCAATTCGTGCCCACCATTTAGTAATTGCATGCAGCCTGCTGTGTGGTAATTGCAGTTCTCACTGTGATTTCAGGACACTGCTATAAAATGATATGTTAGGTAGGCATAGCCCTTTCAGTTTTGCAAGGTGGAGACCATGCTTGTTTGCTATGGACACTGTGGTCTCAGTCAGAAGGTTGGTATATGTCTCATATCTGAAGCTGGGTTGTAGCCAGTGAAATGCATGTTGTACTGAAACCTGACTGTTGCTTCTTCCAGTACACTCTTCTCAGTGTGTAGGTGTACTCACACCTCCTAATGCTAACACTGGATACATGGGAGTATGTACTTTCTTTTCAATTAGAGAATTAACTGACATACAACAGTAGTTATTGCAATGTATTCCTATGGCTTTCCTATTTCCTATTTTCCCTTTACATTCACTCATTGTAATGCATGTTATATTTCTTTCAGCACCAAGTTATTGTATATTTGCTGTGGTGTAGTGGTACTTCATGCAGATTGGTGAGTCCAAGGTCCTGGGTTCGAGACTGACAAGGTTTTTCATTTTGGTGCTGAGCAGTACAAGGGCCTTGTCATACAGAGTGACTAAGGCACTTTTAAGCAGTTGTAAGCGGGTTTGCGTGGGTTTGCGTGATGCTTAGCAATGCTAAGCTAAGCTAAGCTTATTTTAGTTTAGCAATACTAAGCCAAGCTTGGCTTAGCTTATCATATCTTAGCAATGCTAAGCTAAGCGCACACATGCGCACACTGGTGCAAACCCACTTACTACTGTTTACAAGTGCTCACTCCCGATAACCCCTGTGCTCATTTCTTTGACAGAAAAGTAAATGGGGAGATAGGAATGTGGTGATAAAGGGTGCACAAAGAGGGGAAGACAGTAGGGAAATGAGCTTGGGATGTACAGGATGGGTGTGGAGAGGGTCCATAGCTGCCCATTTCTTTACCAGCAACAGCTGTGCATATGCAATACATTAGTAGGGATATTTAAAACCTTCCACCCCTGAGAAAGGGGTGAGGACAACTAAGTGTGTTGTACTACCAATTATGAATATCAGGCACATGCACTGTTTGTAAACTGCTACACTGTCATTAGTACATTACTCACTTCTGAACAGTTTGTGGTTTGTTTGTGTTGACATTAGCACAGTCTGCTCAGGAGAACTGGACATATTTCACTACTGTGTATGCCTACCTACACCCTTGGTTGTGCCTGACTACACGGGTATATAGTACCTTTGGGTAGGGGTGCAGAAGTGTAGAGTGCATTATTTATTATTGTGTGATGTTTATCTTACTGAACATGCAGAGTTGCTGTGTACCTGTAAGTCTATAAAGGCTAGTAGTCTGTCTGAGTAGCTCCCACCTGTGGACATATCCAGATGGTAGACAGAGGTCAGCCTAGTATTCTTTGACTGTGCACCACAGCAGTCTTTTCAGCACCTAAACAATGGCGTTGTCACAGGTGGTTGCTAGCAGTACATGGCTACAGCCTTTGATATTTCTGTGTTGTACTTCTACATAAGGGCATGCTTGTGGGATTCATTCTACAGCTATTTGCAGAGTGTGTAACAGCAGACAAGCTGATATGCCTGTGTGTTTCTGACTCTTCAAGGCCTCAGATACTCTCAGGTATATATTTGAACAGCCTCAGGGAAAGGTACATATAACTGGGATACACCTGTGATATATTTCAGACATTTTTCAGTTTAGACTTTGGGGGATTCAGAGCATATGTATTACTACACTTTTTCTGACGTGCAAGCAGTGTCTACTCTCACTTATTGACATTTGTCATTAAGTGAGATTCCCCACCTTTCTGCCTACTGTTAGTACATTTCACAGGGAGTCAGAGGGGCACAGCTAACATTTGTTTACAAATCAGGGTCATCACTGTAGAGCAGTCACTGTTGGGAGGTCTGGCCTGTGACCTATGCAAATATGCCAGTGTTTATCCTGCTCTGATACTGTGTGGGGTTTGTAAGGTGCTACTGTAACATTATTCCCTACTAGCATGACTGATTCTCTTTTCACAGTCATGTCATACAATTCCACAACACCTGCTGGTTAAGGCCCACAGAACAAGATTTATGTTATGCCATTCCTATTTTCCCTTTACATTCACTCATAGTAATGCATGATATATTGCTTTCAGCACTAAGTTATTGTATATCTGCTGTGGTGTAGTGGTACTTCATGCAGACTGGTGAGTCCAAGGTCCCAAGTTCGAGACTGACAAGGGTATTTTATTTTTCTGCTGAGCAGTACAAGGGCCATGTCATACAGAGTGACTAAGGCACTTTTAAGCAGTTGTAAGCGGGTTTGCGTGGGCTTGTGCAATGCTTAGCTAAGCGCACACAAGGTCACACTAGCGCACCCCCGCTAACTACTGCTTAAAAGTGCTTACTCGCGCTAACCCCCGTGCTAATTTCTTTTAAAGAAAAGAAAATGGGGAGATAGGAAAGTGGTGAAAAAGGGGGCACAAAGAGGGGAAGACAGTAGGGAAACCAGCTCGGGATGTGCAGGATGGTTGTAGGCAAGGTCCATAGCTGCCCATTTCTTTACTGGCAACAGCTGTGCATATGTTTGAAATTTGGTGTGAAATTTGAAACCTTCCACCCCTGAGGGAGGGGTGAGGACAACAAAATATGTTGTACTGCCAATTAGAATTATCAGTTTACATGTCCAGTGGACATGTGTGCGAATTGGGCAACTATGTATGGGGCGTAATTTTTTTGTGGGAACAGATTGCCCTTTTTTTTTATTTTTTTTTTCAGGTGAGAGTGGAATGTGAGGTAGAGGAAGTAGGTATATTTGGGGAGGTAAACAGACAAGACAAACAAGATGCAACAAGATAACCACAAGGCATTCTTCAGCTATGTCAAGAATCTAAGTGGCAATGCTCAGATCTGCTCGGAGTTAGTGCAGAATGACACAAAATACACTGAACCGACCAATATCGCCAACATCCTGGCAGACAGGTTCAGCGCAAACTTCACCCCCTTCTCACCCCCAAAAGGGCCCATAACCATACCAGAAGAATGTAGAGTCCCTGAAATCACAGACACTCAGGTTAAAACAGCCCTCTCCAAAGCCAAAAATTCAGCATCAATGGGACTGGACAGTGTCCCAGGCTGCGTTCTTCATGAGCTCAAAGATGAACTAACCCCTCACCTAAACACACTGTTCAAACTCAGCCTCTCCACAGGCTACGTACCCATAGAGTAGTACACAGCAACGGTTATTCTGCTCCACAAAGGTGGAGCCACAACAGACCCTGGGAACTATCGCCCTATAAGCCTGACTAGCTTGGTCTGCAAGGCTATGGAGTGCATCATCATGGAACTCATTAACAGAGACATTGGGAACCTCCAAACACTGGAACCTACCCAGTTTAGCTTTGTTAAGGGCAGATCATGCCTCCTAAACCTGGTGGACTTCTTTGAGACAGTTACCAAGGCTATAGATGAGGGAAAGGTCATACACACAGCCTACCTAGACCTCGCTAAGGTCTTCGACACCATTCCCCATTCTGGTATTATAGACAAGCACACCAGCCTGAACATAAACCCCTACGTCACAAGATGGGTTGCCAACTGGCTCATGGACAGAACCCACATGGTGACAGTTGCGGGAGCTAGGTCCTTCTCTAAACCAGTTACAAGTGGTGTTCCCCAGGGCTCAGTCCTAGGACCCCTCCTGTTTGGCATACATTTCTCAGAGGTACAGGCAAGAACAGGAGGACTATGGCTGGCCAAGTTCACAGACGACTGCAAACTAGGGGATATAATTGACTCTCCAGTTGACACAGACATCCTCCAAAAGGGTCTCATTGAGATGGATACCTAGTGTCAAAATCATGGCCTCAAGCTAAATGCCAAAATGTGCATAGTCATCCTCTTTGGAAAAAACAAAGTATCCACAAACTAGCACATGGGTGGCAGTCCCTTAAATATGGAAGCCGTAACAAGAGATCTGGGGACCCAAGTAGATAGTAATCTCACTTTCGATAATCACATTGCCAAAGTGGTTAGAAAATCCTTCTATGTGGCCCACCTAATCACAAAAGGGTTCACATCCAGATCAAAAGAGGTCATTGAGCCCCTCTGCTCATCACTCATTAGACCCATCTTAGAGTACAACGCCCCATTTGGGATGTACCTTACAAGACACCTGCAACAGCTGGAAAGACCACAGAAGTACCTCACCAAGAAGATCAGTGGCCGCAAACAGATGCCCTATGCAGCTCGACTGAAGAAACTCCAGTTGTACTCAGTTGCATACTGCCTACTCAGAGGTGATCCCTGCCTGACATACAAGGCCATGTCCAACCCAGAACTGATGGACATGCTCCACCTAAAGAAAACCTTATCCCCTCGAGCCACATGCTCTAGGGATCTAAACCTCACCACAACAATAAATAGGATGTGCTGGAGGGATAGATTCCTGTCCCAGAGATTTTCCATGCTTTGGAACAAGATCCCAATCTACATTAGGCAGAGCTCCTCGCTAACACTCTTCAAAAGAAACCTTGACGAGTGGATGGGAAACAGAACGGGGATCACTTCAGTGGCTCTGCTGGACAGAGGCACAGGGAACTAATCTAAGGGGACGGCGAAAGCCAACACATTCTGGCTAGGCTTATAAATGCCTTCGGGCAGATAGCCTAGTACCCACCTATGAACCTATGAACTTGTGTGTGACAGAGCATGAATTCAAGGTTCTTAATATAGTTGTATCTCTCACATGTTGAGTTTGTGTGGACTAGAAGTAGAGGGTTGTTGGGGAACATGAGCCAGTTGCTACACTGCCTCAGGATGCCCATGTCAACCAAGTTGGCTGGAGAAACTGTGGGAAATTGTCCATAGTGTTTGGTGAATTTATATGGTCAGGAAAAAAGGTGGCATTTTGGAATGTCTAGTGAGTGAGAGGTGTGTTGGTACATCTGATGCTAGGCTTAGTGTTCCACCTGACAGTAGTGCAAGGCCACGAAAAACCTCTGGAGAACCACAAGCAAAGTGCTAAGGGAAAATTTATCAAGCAAAACATTTGCATGTATAACCACCCATGGTAACCGCTGCTATGCAATAATGCAGATAATGCACTACAAACAAAGATGCGCAAATGCAAGGCTTAAATAAAACAAGAAATAACCCTTTTAACTCAAAATAGCCAATAAGGATGCTCTATCTGAGCTCTAGTCCAATCACATTCAGTTAGATGGGACCCAGACAGCATTCTCTTCCCACATGGGTGCAGAAGGTTCTTCACCAACAAAGATAGCTTGAATTTGATCTCAGAAGTTACAAAACAGACCCAGAAATAGCAAACCTGGAACTGGGCTATGCAACAGCTGAACTAGTACAGTATACAGTAAAATGTGGCAAAAAACAGTTCATACAATTCAAACAGACAGTAAAATGCATATACAAATTAAAGTTCAATATAAGAGCAAAAGCAGGCACTTATAATTAGTTGGAAGCAACAGATGCCTCAGATCTTTCAGTATCTCAGTGAAGAGCTGATTTTAGTGCTCAAGTGATACTGAACAGTTTAGATTCAGCAAGTCTGAATCTGGCCTATGCTATAAAATGCAGAAGTACTAGAAATACAAAGTGGATAAAATCACAGTCACAACAGCAAAAAGCATTTTAAATAAAGAGGCAATTCACCAGCAATTCCTAGCTTAGAAGGGTGTAGGCCACATTTTCCCACCATAACAGTCTCGACCAGAAACCTTCCTAATGTAAAACAACTGGTTTTGGAGCTCAAGTGTTTAAGTCAGAACTAAGACACTTCAGAATAACAGACACAATAGGCCATCAACTAGCAATTTCCAGCTTAGAAGAGTGTAGGCTATTCTGTCCTGCCACAAGAGTTTAGACCACAAATCTTCCTAATGTAAAGTAACTGGTTTGGAACTCAAGTGCTTAAACCAGAACTAAAACACTTTCAGAATAACAGACACAATGAGCCTTCAATCAGCAATTCACAGCTTAGAAAGGTGTAGGCTATCCACTCCTGCCACAAGAGTTTAGACCACAGATCTTCCTAATGTAAAATAACTGGTTTAGAACCCAAGTGGTTAAACTGGAACGGAGACACTTAGAACAACAGCCACAATAAGCATTCACCCAGCAATTTCCAGCTCAGAAGGGCAGAGGCTACCCTCTTCTCCCACAAGGGTGTATACCACAAACCTTCTTAATATAAAATAACTGGCCTGAAGACCAAGTCGTAAACCAATACTAAGGGGCAATAGAATAGCAGTTGCAATTTAATCAGACTACTAACAAGACCACATTTACCAGTCACTCATGTTGGTAATGACTAGGTGTAGGATATTGTTGCCCCTGGTGGGGGTGTGGATAGGTTGACCCAGGGCATTGGAATTTATGAATTCCAGAAAGCGTTGAGTGAAGGAATTGGTACAGGAGTAATTTTCCCAGTTAATGGTGGGGTAGTGGAAATCGCCCATTATTAGGGTGTTTGGTTGAACCCTAATATTTTCCATTATATCAAGAAAAGAGGAGTGGGAATGCTGGGGCATGGTGGGGGATCTGTAGCAAGCTACAATTTGGATTTCAGTTTTGCCCAGAGTTAGTTGCACTTGGATAACCTCGGATGCATTATGCTGCACAACTAGCCTGGAGGTGTGGATATCCTTAATGAATATGGACACACCTCCGCCTTTGGTGTTCTGGTCCAGGTTAGATGGCCGAAATGTGTGGTATAAGTTATAGCCTGGTAATGCAGGGGTGCTCTCTAGAGCCTTGAACCAGGTCTCAGTCACTGCACAGATATCGATGTTCTCCATTTTAAGGAGTGCATCGAGTGAGTGCATTTTGAGATTTAGACTTCTAGCACTGAGTAGCATTACCCTCAGTTTCCTCTCCCAGCAGGCAGTATGTATCCACTACCCCATTTATTGAAGGCTGTGTCATATTTGAAGAAGTAATTAATGTTCATGAAATTGATTGAGAATGGCTATGACAAATATTGGAAATTAGTTTTTTGGACCATAAAGAGATTCTAAGAACTTGCCCTTTCATTTAATGTGAATGTGTGGAGCATTTTTGCCTTGGAGTTTAGAATATATATATATATATATCTATATATCTATATATATATATATATATATATATATATATATATATATATATATAAGAAAGACTGTAACTTTCAAGATAAATTAGTAAACCATTTAATGTGTGATTTTGAGTAATTTTTCAGATAAAACATTAGGGTGCTTAGTGAGAAAGTTTCCTGATGTAGTTGCAGATCCAATGTTGTCTATTGTTTCTGATTTTGACTATGGGTTGTCAGATCTAACCTCGGCACTGACTCTGAAACTGTTCTGTTCCAGGGCTCTCAATCTACCCCCCCCCCCACCCATGATTGCCTGAAATCCACCTCAGTACCTCAGATCTCATTTGCCACCTGAAGAATTCAGTTGTGTTGAGAAGGTCTCACAGTTGCTGTATCATTTTTTAGTGGATGTCACTGATATTACTTCACTCTTCCCTCTACAGAGATTTGTTCTCAGAAGTTTTAGATTTTGGCTAAATTTAGTTATTTTATAGTGCAATTAGATTAGTCAGTTAGTTTTTAGATGTTATTGTGTGTGTTCTTCTTCCATAGTTACAGTAGATGATAGCTTATAGGATGGCCAAAGATTCAAGAAGCGCTCAGAGTGTGGACACAAGCTTCCCCTCGAAGAGCCACATTCCTTTTGCATTTACTGTTTGGGCACTGCCCATCTTAATACTCAGTGTCAGGCTTGTGCTTCTTACAGCTCCTGCTCTGTTCGGACCAGGTGAGAGAAATTAATTGTTAAGGTTCTTCTCCCTCTTCAGACATGGTCTGTATTACCTTTCACTTCTTTCACAGCCTCCTCTCCAGAAAAAAAGGACAAGATGCCCAGGCAGAAAGAAAAGGAGAAAGAGGTTGAGAAATAGAAACAGAAACAAAAGGTTTAACCTTTAAATTTCACTGTTGTTGTTAGAAAGGGATACGTTTTAGACAGGCAGTCTCTAGCTACCCCCAAGGGGCCTAGTCAGCTATAAATTTGCACAGACTGTACACAGGACCATCTAGAGATTAGCAAAACAATTGTGCGTTGGTTTGTGTTTTACTGATCTTTACTGTTAAAAGAAGTGTGGCTGCAAACGATAGTGAGCAGAAGCTTCTGCACACATTCATGCATGACATAAAAGAATTACAGCTTTTGTCTGACTTTCAGAACTTGCACTGTCAGAGCAACAACTTTACTGTACTTACTTTAGTATTTAGTTCTATATTGTTTGTGTGATTTTTCTCATAGAAGTTGATTTACGTTCTCTTTGAATTCTGTGGTAAGTGATTTTGATTATTCTTTTCTTTTATCATTTTTTATTCGTTTGAAGCAGAATATGGATTCCTTAAATAAGCATGCCATTAATGATTTGCTGAAGCACAAATATCTTGTACAGTGTAATAAATGCTATGCATATTTAAAGGTAACAGCTTGACTACATGGCTCAAGTTGTGGATGTACATGAGAATTGTACGCTTGCAAATTTAATACACAAGGAAAACTGGAAATAGTAGGAATAATGGTGATGAAGATCATTCCTTTCTAACAATTGTTAGAGCAGAATTACTGTATTAGAAGTTGAAGATTCTTCAGATCTGGTCATAAAAGATATTCTTGTAATTGGAGATTCATTTATTAGAGGAACTGATACTTACATTTGCAGAGAAGGTAATGAACATCAAATAGTGTTATGCTTGTCAGGAGCAAAAATAGAAGCTGTGAGACAAACCTTGGAAAGCCTTAATATAAGGAAGTATGGATATGTTTTTATTCATGTCAGTAGAAATTATATTATCTGCAAGGACTGTCTGACCATTAGTAGGGAATTTACAGCTCTCTTAGATAGTGTAGCTTGTACTGGTGTTAGGACATATTTTTCACAAATCACATATAGAAAGGATAGCCAGATCATCATGAATTAAAAGATTTTTGGGGTAAATACCTACATGAAAAAATGTCTCATTTTAAAAAATGGAAATGTGTAGAGCATCAAAGCCTAGTTTTGGGCATACATGTGTTCAGACAGGATGGTGTGCATTTGTCAAGAACAGGGAGGAGAATTTTTACAACAGATATTTTGCAATATTTGCAAACACTAGGGAGGATTTTTGCCAGGTCAAAAATGTAACAGTTCACAGAGAGCAACATGTAATGCATCTTTGATGATTGTTAATGCTAGGAGTATAAATAATAACATTTTTTTATTGGACATCTTGCTACATTTCCGCAAGATTGATGTTGTTATTGTCTGTGAAACTTGGTTAAAGAACAATCCCTGGGATTCATGAAGCTCGGCGCATGGCCAGCGTTAGGTTTGCACGGACTGTGCGGCGTGTAGATGGCGCAGTAGCGCCATATGCATATTAATGAAGGTGCGCTGCCGCCACAGCCACGTGCATAGGAAATGAGCACGAGTGCATGGGGCGTGTCGAAGTGCCGCATGGAGGCGTGGAAATGTCAGCTGTTGACGTGCAACCTAAAATGCTGAATATTACAATCTGCCTGCAATAGTAATCACACCTGTCAGTGTCCATGGATACTGAAATGTATGCAAAGCATGCAAGACAGTTCTTGCGAACACAAAATTAAGAAGCAAACACAAATGCACATTAGAGAATATCGAGTCTCCATCCCTCGAACAAATGACATTTAAAACTGTGTGCCCGTATTCTAATGCAGTGTAGATAGTTATATCAAGTGGAAGTGAAACGCATCATGTTAGCGTGCCGCCAATAGCTATGTCTAGCCCAATGGTCAGGGTTACCAGCTGTCCCACATTGTGAGGGATAGTACACAGCTGGGCAGTTGTGTCCATACCAAAACCATTATAAATGTAAAATATCCTGCGACCGTATGACATAATTATGTCCCACATCGCATGTAATAGTCACATACAATAGTTATTTCCGTATGTAACATACCACATGTTACAAGAAATAGAATAAGCAAGTAAACGAAACAGAAGGAGCATATAAACTGCTACAACAATAAGCTAACATGTAGGCATAAAACAAAAGTATTATCCGTAGTACTGACCGTGGGTATGTGTTGTCCTGTAGAATCTGATTTGAGTCCAGAATATATCCCATCCTGGCCATATGAAAAGGTGGCAACCCTACCAATGGTCAGAGCATTCGGCCAAAATCCACCCATATGCAGTCCAAGCCATTCTTGTCAGGATGTGTCAAAGTTGAACGGGTATTACTTGGGTGTACCTACCATGTCATGAAAGATAAGTATTTGCGTGTACCTATGTGCGTGATGTACAGCATGTGGAAGGTGAAAAATGCCAGGGTAGTCCTCACAACCAGACAGGTACCTGACATATGTAGTGTATGCAATGTGTTCCCTTGACCGTGCCATGGGCCATCAACCAAAGAAGGGATGAATGGAGTATCTGGAATATGTGTGTGTGGGGGGGGTTAATGTTATAATCCACAAAGGCGAGACTGTATTGGATGCACAATAGGTGAACTGGAGGTGTATGAGCGAGCAGAGGGTGAATCAGAAAGAAACACAAAGAACAAGCATACACATCCGCAATACAACCTGACAGGCCATACTGTAGAATACAATCACACAAACATATGAATATTAAAATGTGCGATACACATGAACAGAAATGTCACCGGCACATACCCACAGAATGGTCTGGATGGAACTGGGCCATCCAAATGCAAAACACCTGGATGCATAATGGAATACCCATCATCCCCTCTACAGCACACAACCAGCCCCCATTCCTAAACGTCCACCAAATCCAGCCATACTCGGGCTACTAGCTTGGCGCAGCCAAATCTACACATAGTGACTACTACTCATATGTAGTAGGCAGTGTCACTCTAGGCAGTGTCAGGATTGCCAAACTATGTATCCCTTGCATGTAAAACCCTAACACATTTTCGTAAATCCAAAGAATGGATGGTTATTGGCTTGTTCAATTTTTGGATATCCCTCATGGGATAAGTATCCTGTGTAAACATCAGACTTGGTGTCACGACATGATGTTCAGTCCTGTAGACATCTGGACACAAGTTGTATGTGCAGTAGTGGTTCACGAGACTGTTCAGCCTCTAGACGTTCATGCAGAACCTACTACCCAGGATCAAACACCTGCCCGTGATGCACGTCTCCCCACATGAATTATCAAGAGAATATATTGTACAGAGTCGCATAGTGGCACTTGGAAATAGGGTGATTAAGGCGCTGATGTAAGCAGGGTACCTCCTGACCCACTTTGTGAGGGACGGTCACTGTTTGGGTAGGTGTGTCCTGACCAAGAATGATACAATTATGAACACACAAACTTGAGCCCGACAGTTAAAAGTCCACTTATAAAGTTGGAAAAACACTGCCGCCACTAGAAATCACTCGCCAAGACTTTATTGTTGAACTCACAAACAGTTAAAACAGATTGAGCACTTTCTTCCCTTCCAAAGGGATTTCATCAGAATCTATTAACATTCAATAATTCCCCCCTTAAATACTTTTTTAATGTGATGATGTCATTCATTGAAAGCCATTACTGCTCATTTAAAGTGCTAGGTGCATAAAATTCTATATGTTTTAAATATTCTTAAAACAACTATATAAATACTTTCATAAATATTGTTTAAAAATAAATAAAATATATGAAATGGTGTTTACCATCTCAATTATGAACTTTTAAAAGAATAACAGGTTGTCTGAAACAATCATTTCCTATATCCCACTTGCTTATTTAAAATAGGCTTAATATAAATAATTTCATTTAAGCCTGGTGGAAGACCTGCTTGCAGTTTAATTTGCCATTTAGTCTCCCTCTCTAAAGTGCTACAGGAATAGGCTCTCTTCTAGGAAAATAATGAATGTTGTAAACCCTGTTGTGACCGTGGGCATGTGTTGGCCTAAACAATCTGGTGTGTCCAGAATATATCCCATCCTGTACATATGAAAATATGGCAACCCTACCAATGGTCAGATCATTCGCACAATAACTGTCCAGCCTCTTAATCACTCACAAAACCAGTGACCTTTGAAGGAA
>NC_056727.1:440538734-440588734 GCF_019279795.1 Protopterus annectens
AGCAGAAATCAAAGCTTAGTCTAGCAGCAGTCAAGTTGCTTATGCTACTTCACATAACATATCGATGTGTCATGTATACAATAACCATTACATGCAACTATTACAGACATGTAGAATATAATATTGTCCACTAATCAGGACATTTGCTATGGCTAGAGTATTCTCGCATGACACATATGCCTAATGAGGGACTGTCCCATGCAAAATGGGAAAGGTGTTACTCCTAGAGTCTCACGTCGGCCAATCTAAAAGGTGGAAAACCTACAATAGGTATGCGGTAGCATGACCCAGCAGAGAGATGCATTTCCCAAAACACATTTACATGTCAGCATTGCAGAATATCGGTTCCCATGTATCAGCCAGATGGGAGCAGATTGTATGAGGAATACGCATATAATATGATTATGTCACTGGACAGGCCGCCAATTCTGTACAGTCGAATGCCTGCCTTCGCCTAATGGTTAGCCATACCCGATACTATAATCATGTAGTTCGATGTAATAGGCATCACAAGGGATCATGCCCACCCAGCGTGAGTGACAAATGGAAGCACCAATGTCGGTGCACGTGCAAGTGAGTGAGCGAGCGGGTGTAAGTGTGTTTGTCTACCAGTATGCGAGTTTTGCACTGTTAAAGAAATGTTGAGTCTAAACAAGTTTAAGGAGCTGTAACCAGAGGTCAGCAGTGCTTAACACCGTGCAAACCCATGCACAACCGCTCCCACCTGCTGGAATGTGCCTTACCCACTCCGTATCCAAAGGCGTCGTTCTGGCCGCAAACAAAGAACCATCCTTTGCATGTGTTGGTAGCAATACCCTGCGCACACAGCTCATGTGAATTACCAATACACCATGGCATATATACAGACAATAGACAGTACCACACACATACCATACAGCACAGTCATCCAACAGTATAGCAATGTACTGGCAGATATGTCCAGACCATTGGTGTTTGCAGTCCTGGTCGTCCTGTGTTACAGTGTGTGAGCATGCCCAGTATGACTGTTATGCATGTTGTCGACTGACATTACCGTCATACCTTCATGTGTTTGAGCATGCCCAGTATGGTCAACTGGATCACATGTGTCACATGTCCAGATAGTCAGTACTGTGGTGCCGACCCCTGCATTGTACACTGACAGGTGGCATGCTGTGTCTGCAGGGTAGCTAATGGTCATGTAGCATTGACTGTTGCTACATTTCTGCACAGCATGGGGGGACATCCAACTGTATCCACAGTCCTACACAGCACCGGGGGTGGCGCACATGACTCTCACATGTGTACATTTGGAAGGGGGGCACAGCTGACAGTTGTACACATTTGTTACTACTCTACTGGTATGCCAGGTACTCCATTTCAGTGTGTGGAACTACCTGAATTTCTGGTTGGAGGCATACCAGCGTACGGCAGATCCTAGCTTTAATTACCAGCATAGTGGTTTCAGACATCCTAGCCTTCACAACCTACATCCAACTGCCTGGCCTGCTGTAGTCTGTGTATGTGTCTGTGGGGGTTGGAGTCATCCATTGGGCATATCCAGAGGCCATTGTATAGCATTTGTCTGTATTGGTCTACACCTGTCCAGCTGTATGAGACTTGTGTGGGCTGTATGGACACACATGATGTTCAGCCTATAACCTGCAGTGGGTTAGGACACCCTGTGTACTTCTGGCTACTATTGTGACCCCAGTATGTGCTACAGATGTCATGGTATCACTATGGATGTGTACTGTCTGCTGCCCTAACAGTCGGCCACCAAATTCCCTTGTATGCTCACATCCATACCATAGCTACAGGTAAATACACATTCTAATACAACTGCCAATTGGTAGGTTGATTGACTTACCTTGGGGGTGTTCCAGACCTGATGATGGTGCTGGAGGGCTGCCTATGTCGGATGCACACAGTGCACTTCCTATACATGGCTGAGCACAGGTAGTGTCATGTTTGGCATCCCTTGTACTGTCTGTGCGAGTCAGAGAGGGTGAAATTCCCTGGGTACCTACTGTGTCAGTGCATATGCCATGTGTTGCCTCTTTGCCAAGGGCAGGTCATAATGTGCATGCCTCCTTTCGCCTACTGGGTCCAGCTCAGGTAGTTCCTCCTCCAAGTCACACTGTGCCTGTACAGGCCTTGGCATTGGTGGGGGGCTGTGTGGCCCTGCCCCATGCTGTTCCTGCTGCAACTGTTACCGCAGGATCAGATTGTGTAGCATAGCACATACCATAAAAATGTGGGTGCTTGTAGCTGGTGAATACTGCAAGGCTCCACCGGATGTGTCCAGACACCAGAACCATGACCTGAGCATCCCAAACACATGCTCAATTATATGTCTTGCCTGTGCGTGTGCCTCATTATGGTGTAGTTGTTCAGGTGTGTGTGCATTGCTGATGGGTGTTATCAGCCATGACTCCAGTGGTTACCCGGCATCTCCCACTAGGTGATGGTAGGGGATGTCCATATTGGCAAAGATGTGGTACAGCTGTGTCAGATGCCATATATCAGAATCGTCATAGCTTCCAGGGCAGACAGCACACACATTCAGTTTAATGCCCTGGCCATCGCATATGGCATAGCTGTTGGAGGGTATGCCCCTGCAGTTAATGTAGGCCCTACCCCACTCACCGGGTGGTGCTTTGATGTGTACATGAGTGCAGGCTATAGCACCCAGTACCCCAGGGTAGTCTGCCATTTGGTGGAAGAGACGCATATTGCTGGTCAACAAATCACGTGTGTTGAGGACATGTACGTGCTCACTGGCATGTGGTGACATGGCGTCTGTGAACTGGTGCAATACTCTGGATGTAGATGCCTGTGAGATCCCCATGATATCCACAGTTGTGCTTTGGGAGGTACCTGTGGCTAGTATACCTAGGCCAACACATATCTTGGTATCCACTGGGATGGGTTTCCCTCGTCCTGTTTGATGTGTCAGGTGTGGCCAGAACAGCTCAACAAGCTGCTGTAGGAGGTCTCTGTCCACCCCATAGCGCTCCACTATCACCAGCTCATGTAGCCCCTGGTAGGTTACCCTGGGTCTGTAAATTCTTATGTCACCTCACTAAGGGTTGTTCGGCAGCATTCACATACTCACCACCCTCAGCCTCCTGCACATGTTGGTCTATGTTGCCTGCTGCAGCTCTTCTCATTTGGTTGGATTGTGTCGAGAAATGTCCCTGCATGTATACACCAGTGGTGTAGAGTGTGGAAGAAACCTGTGTGTATGGTGCTTGCTCACTTTACCGTAGTGTTCTGGGGCGGGCTGGCCATGTAATCTGCTGATTGTTCTAATTATCACCTGTTTGTACAGCCTGTTCACCTTGATTACTCCACTGCTGCTGTTGTCCCTCCCAATTTCACCAGGCAGGTATAGACACATCCCTAGCTTAGGTGTGCTAAGGCAGGAGCAATCCCGAGGCACAGGGCTCCAATGTACGTACAATATGCCTGATCCCCCTCCCATGCTTTCACCTATATTCTAGTCCTGCACCCGGCTATCTATACACATACACTCTTGGGATCTGCATCACACCCTGGGGATAAACGAGATTCACTATTGTCAACCTCATTTGCATAGTATTGTCTTCTAATGCATAGTTATATGACCCATACTGATCCTCTAAATTAATAACTACTGCTTACTGTCGCTCAGATCCGCACACAACTGGTTAAAGTTGCCTTACTATCACCGTATTCGATGTCCCTTGTTCTTCCCAGCAACAAAATAACCGGTCTCTACACGACTAGAACCCGGGACCCTGCACACCACAGACGATGTGCTTTACCACTAAGCCATGGCAGATATGCATACATCTGAGGTGATCACATACAGATCATCCAGCACAGACATTCAATAGTGCTAATGTCCACATACATATATATATATATATATATATATATATATATATATATATATATATATATATATATATATATATATATACACACACACATATACATATACACACACATACGTAGATATTGAATTTATATCACAACAGCGGACCACATGACACCAAAGCATTAGACAAGAATGAAAAGGAAACCACATGTGCCACCTGCATTATGTAGTGGTGTTACTATCAAGGCAAGTGTGTTTCTTTGCGTCACACGGGTCAGACTGTAGTAAGGGTAAGAGTAGGGCTGCTAACATTTACTCACCAGATCTATTGGCAAACGTATGTGTATGTGTTGACAACCCAGTCTCTTGGGTGATTATGACATTTGTGGACACTATATAGGAAAGCAACAAAACACACTCAACATATCCTGGAGCCAGCCACCCACAGATACCAACACATAGGATATGATTGCCAAACACACACACACCTGTCATGCCTTGGAATTGAACACCTACCTGTCTATTCTATCACACTACAGCAGTACGTAGTTATAGAACATGCTAGAAAGATTACTGAATCACAGCACTCCCAGAGGCATGCTTCTAGGTGGGTGACATCATCAGCAAAGGCAAAGGCGCTGATAGGGATTCTATGGAGAGTGAGCAGTCTAAAAGCATTACTCTGTCCCCAGGCAGTTGGAAACACACACACAGCAGGGCTGGGATTAGAACATAGACCTAACTACATTATCACACTATAGCATTACACAGTTACGGAACGCACTACAGAGATTACTGGATCACAGCCCTCCCAGAGGCATACTTCTAGGTTTGTGACATCATCAGCAAAGGCAAATACGGTGATAGGGATTGTATGGAGAGTGAGCAGTCTAAAAGCATTACTCTGTCCCCAGGCAGCTGGAAACACACACACATGGCAGGGCTGTGATTAGAACACAGACCTAACTACCTTATCACACTACAGCATTACACCATTACAGAACGCACTACCGAGATTATTGGATCACAGCACTCTCAGAGGCATACTTCTAGGTGGGTGACATCATCAGCAAAGGCAAAGATGCCGATAGGGATTGTATGGAGAGTGAGCAATCTAAAAGCATTACTCTGTCCCCAGGCAGCTGGAAACACACACACACACACACACTTATCAGGGCTGGGATTAGAACATAGCCCTAACTACCTTATCACACTACAGCATTACGCAGTTACAGAACGCGCTACCGAGCTTGCTGGAACATGGCACTCCCAGAGGCATACTTCTAGGTGGGTGACATCATCAACAATGGAACAAACGCCGATAGGGATTGTATGGAGTGTGAGCATTCTAAAAGCATATTACTGTCCCAAAGCAGACGGAGACAAAAACATGGCAGTGGTGTGAGCAGGACAACTGCCTATCTACAGAGCACTATTACAACACTACATAGATATGAGACGCACCACAGACAGAACACCTTTCAAGACAGTCAATATGACCTTCTAGGAATGCAGACATCAACATGGATGCTGGCAGTTACGGTGTACATACCTGTGAACCAGTGTGTTCAATGTAGGAATCCATCCTGAAGTGGGGTATGGCCATCTGTTGCCTGGATGACCACTATCGCTATACAGGATTACAATGGTCATGCCCATACACAGAGGCACATAACAAACACAAGGTGTCCCTGGGCATGCTCACACACTTAGTAGCACATGTCCATTTGGAATGCACTATGTGTCCATCTACACAATGGCATACTGGGCATGCTCACACACTTAGTAGCGAAGGGCTGTCTTGTATGCACACAGATTCTAAACACAGAAGGGCACAGTGTGTCAATAGTCATCGTTGTTAGCATGAACGCTGCACTACATATATCTGACACCAGTTGTCTACACAACGTCTGCTGCTGTCCATCACCTTAGCTGTACCAGTCTAAACCTGGCACACTAATACCACCCGTGGTGATGTCCTGGCAGGAGTGACTACTTCGCACATATAGTACCATACATAGATGAAGAACCTGAGACCAGGTAAACACCCTGACACCTACAGGACAACTGCATTGTATGTGTATGCTAAACAGTGCTAGATGTGTAGCGTTCGTAATCATAGCTGCCAATCTAGATCCAACAATGGGGAATACTGACATCTGTGCAGTGAGGAACACCTGGCATAAGGCTCAGTTGTGCACAATAGCACTACAACCGTATACCTCAGATACAGACATGTGGGCCATAAGACCACTACGGACCGCTCCAGGTGTTAGTGTCCCCACGTACATGAAGGCCACTCACATGTACTGACCAGTACACTCTCAAAAGCCATCACAGATGTGTCAGGTGCAGATCACAGTGGCAAATGCCACATTCTAGTATGTAGCCCTCAGACATCACCATGTCCTTGGACCAGCAACACACATCCATACATTAGTACAACACCATGTTACTCATGACCAGTGGACTGTACCTAGCTCTACAGCAACTGTGCAGACTACCCATATACTGACAGGGTTCCATCATGTTTTATGCAATGCAATGATACCACTGTTCATAACCAGGTCGGTTGTACACATAACAGGGGCCCTGGGTCTTATACAGCTGTAACAGATAACTGTTGCTGTACACCAGAAAACACCCTCATGTTTGGATATGACATACGTGTAACTGCCGTGGATATGTACATGCCCCACACACACAACACATATGTACATAGCATAGCTTTTGCTGTCCTTCGTGCAGACAAGTGGCTACAGCAATTACATGCATGCACATGGAAGGTAGGTCCATGGCTAGTGAATGCTAACAGTACATAAGGTAGCAATGTTGACTGAGTCAACATTCCCTCTGTACTGGTTACCCATGACAACTATCATATCATACAACAGTCCATGTGTCATGTATGTCATCACACATGTCCACCAATTGCAATGCATACAAACATGGCTACATGACAGGAATGTAGGACCTACATGCATGTACATGTAGTGGTGTGCATTCAGCTACCATGCATGTGCAGTAGCTGATGTTTGCAGTTCATCTGTGTCTTACTACAACATGCAGTTGCAATGCAGCCCCATCATTGACACCTGTATATGGTGAAATACTGACAGTACGGTAAGATGTACATCAGGTATGGATGGATATGTGTACATAAAGTGGTGAGCCACCTTTGCAGATGGATGTTTGCTGAAGACAGCTCACAGGTGTGTCACAAGCTGTCTTACCATAACATGTGCAAACAGTAAGCTATTTTTCTGTTAATTGAAGGTGAAGACATACAACCTACACCGCGGTCAGGGTGTCACTGACTGTAAATCACTTGACACCTGTAACACTTACGTCCTCCTGTGTGCATATAGCAGCACAATTGCCGAATGTATCGTCGGTACACACTGTAATGCGGGCAATACTGCTGCATGTCTGTCAGACGTATCATAAGATAGCAGGTGTTTGATTCACAGTACTGCCATGTGTGTTTGCTTGTGTGACCATATATGCCACGTATGGTGGGGAATACATCCCAATTGTTACACACCCCTGTACACTGTTGTAGAGATCTGTACATACTGCAGTGTAGAAAGCAAGACATAGGCAGGGGTGGTGTGTGTATCACACGCATGTTAGCTATCTGTATGTGCATGACATTTGTGGACTCCAGTGTGTGTGTGTGTGTATGTATGTATGGCTGTCTGGTGCATGGAGTGAGGATGTATGCTACCATAGAGAACAGATAGGACCCCTAACCCCTCAAGGTGATGCAATCTACTACCCTGTTGATGCTGTCAGTCTTAGGCATTACTGACTACCTCTACATGTTCATTCTCTGTGTCGCATCATGTGGGTGCACAGTACTGTAATGGTGATTACCACATAGGCAGGGGTCCTCACCTCAACACTATCAAGTTTGTGTTATAGTGTCATTGACCCCGTGAGTGTGGGTGTGTTACTGTGTGTGTCTGTGTATGTCTGTGTGTGTGTCCTCATCCTGTAATGTGAAAGTGTATTACTGCTACACAGTGAGGCCTCATGCTATCAACTGGCCTCTACCCTTGACATCAGCTAGACCGCGGTGTAAACCCCCTGCACCATGTAACTGTACCTGTGATGTCACCCGGTATGGATGTCACATCTCTAGCCACTGTAGCCTAGTACACAGCTCACATGCTCCTGGATCAGTCGATGTGTAGACATCTTTGGAATGTCAGCCTTTCTAACAGTGAGGTTGAGGCTACGTATAGCATGCTGGTATTGCCATACATGCCTGTGAGTGCTCCACATTTACACATGGGAAACTGCAAACACTGGTACTTAATGGCACATGCAATTAGACCTTAAGGAGGGAAGCAGGGCATCATTACCATCATGCTGTTACTGTTGTTCCCAAGACACATACTGTGAACATAAAACAATGCGTTCTAACTGCAAACACTGTTACGTAATGGCACATGCAATTAGACCTTAAGGAAGGAAGCAGGGCATCATTACCAACATGCTGTTACTGTTGTTACCAAGACACATACTGTGAACATAAAACAATGCATTCTAAACCTGTACTATATGGTATGTCTACTGCATGTCAACAGTACACAACAATTGTAATATACACTTATCTCACTATTCTGTTCACCCTGTGCATCAGACCATATGAGTATGTCCCTGCACCGATGGTGTGGATGACAGGGATGCAGCACAGGCATCATCATATGCACAGGGTGATAATGTTTGCCAGGGGCCTAGGCTGCACCAGTGGATGACATTATGTGTGTGGGTTAGGGCCTGTGATCTAATTGGACATGTGTGGTTGTTATGCATGTGGGTGTTGCAGTGCCCTACAGATGTCTCTGGTGTGTGCATGTATGTGTGCACACAGTTCTGCCATGTGTCCGGCCTACACAGGGGTATTATTGGCAGCCCCAGATTGTACAGACCAGGATTTACAGCTCACTGTGTCTGGCCACAGCCATGTGGCCTGTGCCTGCCAGGGGTTGCACGGGCACTACCAGGCAGAGGTACAGATTAGGTACTGTCCAATGACACATGTCCACTGAAACCATGTCCCTGCTGGGACCATCCAGGGTCACATCCACGTGGCCTGCTGTGTCCTGGTGTGGACAGCGCAGCACCAGCTGCACTGCTGATGCTACCAGCACTATGGGAGCGGGGATGTGAGGTAGCTCGTTCACGTAGACCTGCACCAGGTGGTGTAGCTGGCCTACGTCCACGTGGCCTACGCCTCACTCCTACCAGATATTCAAGCACAGACAGCTCGCGCTCACGGATTGCCATGCCACGGTCAAGGATTCCAACCATGTCACACAATCACCTGTCCAAAATGTCAGCAATCTGCTGTTGAGCATTTGCCAATGCCTGGATGTTGTCATTTAAAGAACGGATAGCAGCCCTCTGAAGCCTCTGCCCTTCTCTGTTCTGCCATTCAGCACGTGCCTTTGCCGCCATTACAGTCTGAAACATGCATCTGGTGACACCAGGTGCTGCGCTCTGTCCTGCAGGTGCATGTTGGCCAGAGGTCCTCCTACAAGCAGCACTGGCCATATGCCTGTGTGGCACATCTGCAGTCATTTCACTGACACCATGGTGTGAAGACACACCTTCCGTAGCCACCACATGTTCCTGTTCCAAGCTAACACACACTAACTGTCCTTCCTCTATGGCCACTGGTGATGGGGTATGTGTTGGCATGAGAACTGTGTGCGGGGAAGAGGGGGATATAGGTGGGATGGCAACCAATGGCACAGATTCAGCCCCTGACAACCCTGCCTGTACCTCAAGCATATGTTCATCACTGCTAGAGTCTGTGGGGACACTAACATCAGATGGACCGCAGGAGGGTAACGCACCTACATCATCTGTGAAGGCAAAGACTCTACATTACAATAGACACACACACACACACACACACACACACACACACACACACACACACACACACGCACACGCACACGCACACACAGACACAGACACACAGACACATACAGACAGACACACACACACAGACACACACACAGACAGACACACACACACACACACACACAGACACACACACAGACACACACAGACACACACAGACACACACATACCATGCATGTGATTTGACAGAAGGCATGCAGCATGCATGTGATACAGCAGATGGCATGCAGCTCAGACATTAATAGTGGTAGTTAGCATACTTCCCTGGGTTGCACACAACAGCAAGCATGTGTCATAGCAGAAGCCATGCATTTCACACAATCATGGTAATAAGCATGCATCCCTGTGATACACCATGTGGACCAGCACAGGTTAAAAGTACACATGGCTGATGTGAGGCATATGTCCTTGACATTAACATGTAGTATGACATGTAATCTGCTGACGTGTGCATTGACATGCATACATGTTTGACACAATGGTGTCCTGACACATGTACAGCAGTGTAATGGTGTCACATTGCAGTGTTGTCTGTATGCCCTACAGATAGAATGCACTTTTAGCAGATGTGCATGACCATTGAAGGGTAGTATGAGGCGTCTATATTGCTATACAGTGTGAAGTACAGACACAGTGCCATTGCATGGAATCATGAGGTGTCTCTATTGCTATACATTGTGGAATACACACACACAGTGCATAGCCATGACTGCGTGCATACACAATACATAAATACTGCGGATTGTAACCCACGTCGCTGAGGTGTATACACACTAAACCATGATGTGTCATGTGTGACAGGTCACCGGAAGACATACGGATGACACCCCTGCACAACTGCTAACATTTCTTAGCTGCCTGGCAACCGTGTCCACACATGGCAGACTTGTCAATACACCATGTCCCACATGACATTTATGTACCACACACATGAGGTGCATGGCTGACAGTGATGTCCAACAGCAGCAAGGGAAATGTACGGTATCTGTGGCCTGATGTGGTGTCTGTGTATGTATGTGGAAGCTGTACAGGTGACTACTGTCATGCTGTGACACAGTCATGATGTTCAACACATCTTATGTGGTCGAATTAAGTGACACCTCCACAAGCTGTGCACAGGCTTTTAGGATGTCCAGTGTTCCACATCTACTATATAACCATTCAACAAAGGCTATAGTTGGACCATGTGTAGACAATGTGCAACAGGGTGTACACATCACATCTACTGTGTGTTGCTACATGTCTCTGGCCATCCTCCATGGCCATGTGTGAACATGTGTTGGCCAAATGTTTGTGATGGCCGTCCATCTCACATGTCTGTGTTGTCCCATATGGCATACACCCATAGATGTCAGATACTCCATTGTCCACAGGGTTATGCAGACAAAGGGTTGTATGTTTGGTATGTGGGGTATGTTTTATGGGATAGTGAGACAATGTTGCAGCCGGACCACTACATGTCTGGGACATGTCAGATGGCACATCACAATGTCTGCACTCATTGCAGGGGCATATTCCACAATGGTGAATCCTGTGGGCTGCCCATATCCCAGCTCACTGTGTAGTACTGTTTGTGTACCCCACATCTGTTTTTCTGATGTATAGTACATATTCCTACATTGAATAACACCTCCACCATTGTATGCACAGCTGTCCACACATCTAGCAATGACAGTTACTGTGGTTTCATGTTGGTGTTTCATTTAGTTTGTATATATTGCACATGGGTAGCCAGTGTGATTGATGAAAGATGCGACCTGTATATCGTGACTGGGCCATACATTATGTGTACATGTGTTAACTGGCCACATGGCGAATAGATCTGTGCATTAACATGCCTGATACTGATAACTGTCTCAAAACAAAACATTAACCCTGTTTTACTGTAGCTGCCACTGGTGTGATATGCACATGTCACTCAGACACCTTTTGTAGTGTTGCTTCTGTCAACAGGCCACTGGTAGAACACTCCTGTGACATACGAAGGTACAGCTAGTATACTGAGTGTAGGTGGAACACAGTATGGGTGATGATATCCTATGACCTGTCACAGGTATGCTATGCAGTGTGAAATCATCTGTACTGTCATCTACATCTGTACTGCTAACAACATCTACGTTGATTAAGGTTCATGGACTTTCAGACCATACTCAGCAGGGTAATAGTGCAATGCCTCCTATTATGAGTGGCATCTCCACTTTGTGGGTTGTGATAACTGTTGGTGTGCTCCATTCAGTGTTTTCACAGACTGACATGAACCTATGTTTTACATGGCAGTGTATGTGTAGAGCAAACTGTTTTGCCATATGTGTATATACGACCAGGGATGTGGACAGGTCACATGCAGCCTGAGTGCACCTTGTACTATCATAGTTATGGTTACAGGGGCTCTGTAGTGTTCATGGATATGTGATTGTGTACCTGTTGGGGGGGCAGTGAGTTTATCTTATCCAATACCCTATATGTATTGCTTATTCATGCTCAGCACTTGTTCAGAACATGTAAGC
This sequence comes from Protopterus annectens, assembly GCF_019279795.1. Lineage (NCBI taxonomy): Eukaryota > Metazoa > Chordata > Ceratodontiformes > Protopteridae > Protopterus > Protopterus annectens. The sequence continues at coordinate 440,551,023 of NC_056727.1, forward strand.
ACTTCATGAGCTATTAATTACTATAGTACTCAATCCTACTCATTTCCTACAGCTAAACACTGTTTGTCCTTACCTTTCCAGCTTTCTTACAGTACAACAGCTGTTGTACACACTTACCTCACATATCTTGTGAGAAATGGTTGAATATACAGGCATGTCCAAGTGTCAATTACCAGTGTTATTGCCTGTCTATATGATGAATATGGGAAACATGAGGCAATATAGCAATTGTCTCATGTACACAGTCAATGCTCACCTCCTAACATATGACACTACAGCCTGTGGGAGATGCACATATGTAGCCATACTGAAGGTAATGCTCTCTCCAACCCAGACTGAACCTGACAATCATGTGGGGATGTTAAATGTTTGCACCACACCCCACTCATCACATAGTCTCACTAGATCTCCACCACCACAGGCCACACATAGTAAGACTACAACATTTACGGAGCCTCTCCATACTACTCTGTGTAGGCAACAGAGGCAGCCCCCATCGCCAAACACAACACCAATTACTTATAGCCCACAGACTCATGTGTGCCCATCAACTACAGCCAATAGGGTGTTATAACATACCCAACACACTAGTCATAGGTGACTCTGTAGGTGGTCACACTGATGTCCCACTCAGCAGGCTACACAAGGCGATAGTCACTTTCCTCTAGCTGTTGCGTAACAGGATCCGCAACATAACTTATACACTCAGGTCACTCCTCAACAGGTACAATATAACTGTCATTCTCCATGTTAATGTGAATGCCCTGAGATGTAACATCCTGGACTACATGTACAGGGACATGCAATAGCTCTCTGATCTTGTAGCCCAGGCAGGTATCGCCCAAGCCCTGAGAAGCATTCTGCATTCATCCAGACTGATACCACAGTACAACGACTGAATTATTCACTTCAACAGTTGCCTATGCTTCTGGTGTCATTCCAAGGGTATCCAGTATCTGTCTGCTTTGAATGACATGGTCGACAAAACACGATGCTTTGGCACAGATGACCTGCACCTGTCGGCCCTGGGATTACAGATAACATCTAAGGCTCTTGTTGCTCCTATACTGCCTGTTTTAGACACATTTCAAATAACATATTCACCACCAGAACAGGAACAGGCAAGCAAAACCTGAGGCTAATGTTACTCAATGCTTGACATCTTCATCTCAAATGCACTCAGCTGAGGCACTCCATATAATGGACCACTTCTATATCTCTGCAGTGACTGGGACCTGCTTCTAGGCTCCAGAGAGCACCCCTGCACTGACAGGCTATCAAGCAGACCACACCTTTCAATCATGTAACCAGGACCGGAACACCCACGGTGGAGGTGTGTCCATATTTCACAAGGATGTACACACCTCCAGGCTGGTTGCTTAGCACAATGCATCAGAGGTAATCCAAGTGCAACTAACTGTGGCCAGAACTGCAATACAAATTGTAGCTTGCTAAGGTTTCCACACCATACCCCACGGTTAATGGCCCTCATTTCTTGGTGTACTGGAAAGTAGGGTTCAAACAGGAACTACTGATGTGAGACTGATACTACCCCACACTTAACTGGGATACCTACTCATGTACCGACACATTAGGCCAACACTTTCTGGGATTCATAACCTCCAATCGGCTGGATCAACCTATACACACCACCACCAAGGCCAACAATATCCTAGACCTGGACATTACCAACATGTGTGACTGGTGTTCCACACCTGGGGTTATCCCCTCATTGGTCAGTTCCGAATGTATGCTAATCACCCTTGTTATCCACATCCCGGCACCACACCCTTCACAGAAAACACAGTACAATATTTCTACAAAGCCAACTTCAGGCTTCTTATGACAGCAGTGGTAAACGTCATGACACCCGTGCAGATGGACAATATAGTTACAAATGCTGAAACATACACAACTGCACTTCATTAGCACTTACACAACTGCATGGATCATGCTATCCCAAACAGAGCCATGATGGTACCCACCAGATAATGGACGCCACTCTGGGGGTCCACTGCCATGGACATAATGTACAACAGAAGGAGGAGACTGTTGCAAAGTAGAGTACAATCCCATGGGTGGGGTAGCTCCCTGGTCAGCCTCAGTAGGAATCTGAGATTCCTTATCACATCCTCCAAAGCTAGCTATGTAAACATTACTGCGACACATTCCAAGGACTACCGTAAAGCATTATGGAGGTATGTCACTACTCTCGATGGCAATACCCACATCTGCTCTGACATACAATGGTTAGGCAGGAACATTACAGAACCGACTGATATTGGCAACATCCTGGCAGATAGGTTCAATGTTAACTTTACACCCCTCTCACACCCTAAAGGGCCCAAATCTATACAGGAACAATGCAGAGTCCCTGCAGTCACAACTACGCAGTTCAAACCTGCACTCTCTAAAGCCTGGAACACAGACTTCATGTGACCATCCAACATCCCAGGCTGCGATTTACACAAACCTCAGAACGACATGGCTCCCCACTTGGGCACCAAATTCACTAATAGCCTTGTATCAGGCATTGTGGCTCCTGAATGGTGCACAGCAACAGTTATCACACTCCACAAAGGTGGCGCCACAATGGACCAGAGGAACTATTGCCCTATACGCCTGACTAGACTGTTCTGCAAGGCTATGGAGCACATCGTCATGGAAGTCATTCACAGAGACATTGGTGGCCTCCAAACCTTTGATACCACCAAGGTTGGATTTGTTAAGGCCAGACCATGGCTTTTACACCTGGTGGAGTCCTTTGAGACAGTTACCAAGGTAGTAGATGAAGGGAAGGAGGTCCACACAGCCTACCTTGTCCTCTCATTGGCTTTCAACACCGTTCCCCATTCTGGTATTGTCAACATACACATCCACCTGCACATCGACCCCTACGTCTCGAGATGTTATGCAATGTGGCTCATGGACAGGACCCACACAGTGAGGGTAGCATACCGTAGTTCCTACTGTATATCAGTTACAATTGGTGTACCCCAGTCCTCGGTCATAGGGCCCCTCATGTTTGGTATATGCTTCCCTGAGGTACAGGCTAGCACAGAAGGACTTTTCCCTGAATAGGTTTCCAGACGACTGCAAGCTAGGAGCCATGATTGATTCACCAGCTGATACAGACACCCTCCAAAAGGGTGTCACTGTGACGGATACCTGGTGTCGATAACATGGCCTCAAGCTGCATGCCACAAGGTGCATAGATATCCCCTTTAGATTACACCAATCACTCACTGACTATCACATAGGTGGTAGTCCCCTACATACATAAGACATTATAAGAGATCTTAGTACACACGTAGATAACACCCACTCCTTTGATAACCATATTGCCAAGGTGGCGTGGATATCCTTCTACGTGGCCACCCTAATCTGTAATGGGTTTGTAGCCGGAACAAAGGCAGCCATTGTACCTCTATACTCCTGACTTATGAAACACGTTCAAGGGTACAACACCCCATTTGGGGTGTACCTTACAGAGCAATGGCTTTAAATACCACAACATTAACACACCAACAGGATTACTGACCTCCGAAGGATGACATATGCAGCACAACTACAGAAACCCCAACTGTACTCATTTGCATACTGCATACTCAGAGGTGACCTCTGCTGAACATACAAGGCCCATGTCCATAACAATATTGATGGATATACTCCACATAAGCAACATAAGCAAAAGCCACTGAGAGCAACATGCTCTGGGATATGTTACCAAATGCAACGATGAGTTGGATGTGCTAGATGGATACATTCCTGAACCGGACACTCACCATGCTTTGGAACATGATTCCTATGTACATCAGGCAGGGACCCTCACTAGCACTCTTCATGAGATACTTCGATGAGTGGATGGGAGACAGACATGTATGCCAGGGATCACTGTAATGGCTGTACTGTACACAGGTGCAGGAAACAAATGGCTCTGCTGTTCACAGGCACAGGACACAAACCTAGGGAGGTGCCGCCAGTGAAAACACTGTAGTTGGGCTTACAAATGGACTTGGCCAGACAGCATAGTACCTAACTATGAACCGATGAAGCTATTACATGTCCTTTGTGCATGGATAATTGAGTAGCTCTTCCATTTCAATTAGCTATCATGCTGTTACACTGTCTGGTGACTACAAGCCATATGTATCCTGTTATTGTGTATTGTACATGCCAATAGACATACCTTATGTTTGCATAATATAACAGTAATGCTATGTAAAATATTTGACATATCTACCTACAATACTGTACATTTCAAATTTTTTAAACAATATCCCATAATGCAAAGCATAATTGTACAGCAGGACCACCTTAGGCATATTATTCTCGTTATACGCCCATACATATGCCTACTGTTACAGTATATCAACATATACTATCCCCTGTTATGGCACGTACTTGTTGGACAAACCCTACCACTGACAGTGGCTGGAGTGGAATTGTTATGTTTAAAGCCCTTATGTAGCATCCCTTGTGGTGTATGAGGTGTTTACCTTGTGGCCCACAACAGTACACACAATTTCTACAAGTGTTATTATGCTCAACAAGACATCACTACATAATACCTTTTCTCACTGTATGCATTGCGTACACTTTCATTAATACAGAACAGACACTACATACACTAACATACTGAGTGTTCTACATACCTTCTTAGTGGTCCGAGTTTACGAAAATATCTGTCTTACTCCTTTCCTGTTTAAATGGTTCTATGGTATGAGCATACGGTTTGAATGTATGGCAAGCCATCCTTTTATACGTAGATACCTGTAACATGTGGTATCCTGCCACCAATTGGTGTTCCAGAGTAAATTATTACATGCACATCAGCTGTGCAGCTACTCCATTAGCCAATTACATGGCAACAGTGGGGTATAATTGAATACTCCACTTGGGCGTTGTCCTTTTGCCCTACCTTTGAGAAAGACGGCCTGGATGTGTTTTTTTGTGATGAATTGTAACTGCTATATGGAGAGACACAGATATTTTGAATTCATGTCCCTCGTGGATTGTGTGTGATGGCTAGAGTATGTAGTTCTACATGTGAGTGTAGCTGTTATCTCAACCGTCTGATACGAGACTATTGCAAACAAAACCTGTAACATCGGCATCTGTTCCATTGTACAACAGCAACGATTTCACATGGCGCCATTACAAGTGTGTCTCTCACAAGGTATGTTAATGCTTCTGCAGATGTCATTGAGTGAGTGGATGTTTGTGATGTTATTACAGTCTGTATTGCAATTATTTTGGGTGTGGGGAGATGTAGGTGGGTGTACAAATCAGATAAAGGTTTGTGGGGACTGCATTTATGCATATTCCATATGTGTGCGGGGGCTCCTTCCCTAATTGAAGACCTATCATTTAGTAGACTAATACTATGGTTATTGCAGGCTTATTCATTAAACCATTGTTTATTGGTTCCTATATAGCATGCAGGTGATGTCGATCCTTCAATCCCTCCGGAAATACATCGATATGTAATGAAATGTTGCTACATGAAAGCTGTCTCGTGTATTTCTGTCACAGATATTTGCACTCATTGCAGTTGTGTTGGCGACTGAACCTCTTTGGCTTGGGTTGCCACCTTTTCAAATGGCCATAGTGGGACATTTACAGGACACACATCGGGGTTTAGAGGCTGACACATACCCACGGTCAGTACAAAGGATAGAACTTACTTTTGTCCTAAATAAAACCTTATTCTTGTAGCACTTTAGTTGCTTATTATGTTTCTTGTAACATTTACGTATTTTAGATAAAGGAATAACTATTTAATGCAACTATTACATAATATATGGGACATAATTATGTCCTACAATCTCAGGACATTTGCCCTTTTGAATATTTTTTGTCAGGACACAACTGCCCAAAGAGGGACTGTCCCTCTCAAAGTGAGACAGGTGGTAACCGTATGCCTAAGGCTGGCTATGACCACACCTACTGTAATAATCTACCTCCGAGTTAGCACGAACAGACACACGATGCAAACACACACACACACATTACAGTCCCACAGAAACACACACCGCATTCTCAACACACACTTACACACACTACATCAATCAGAAACACACTTAAACACAGTACCTACCTGGACCGCAACACCAGCAGCAATAACTAAATGTCCCTTAACATCGTGATAATATTACTTGCGGTTCTTAAGCCTCGTGATTACGCGTGTCGGTATGTAAAGCATTCGGTAGTTGGCAGTATCCTATTTATTTGTACCTCCATGGTTGTGTACATGTCGTTATCCTATCTATATATTTGCAGATATATGTATATCCGTATATATCGACATATATCTCTCTATCACCCTTTCTTTCTCTATTTTATATATATATATATATATATATATATATATATATATATATATATATATATATATATATATATATATATATATATATAGAGAGAGAGAGAGTGAACACACCTTTCGTTGGGTTCATGGCGGTGTATACTATTTCCTGAACTCTGCCCTTTTGTGTTTTAACCTGTCACAATACACACCTGCCGTTGGTACATCTCGGGTAGTTTAGTGGTAGGTGATTGTGTACATGGTTGCGTGTTCTACTCCTGGCAGTGGTCGTTTTACCTCTCAGAGTAGGCACTATTAGTACAAGGGTGAATAATGCTGGTTTCACCTGTTCTGGACATCTTTGACTGTGATCTGTGCGATATTCAGCAAAGCTTAGACCTGTCTTGCACATATCCATGTAGTCATGTTTAAATTACGCTTACCGTCACTTGCCGCCACATAAACCCGCTAACATGTGCTTAAACATGCTCTAATGACCTGCATCCAACATCCGTTATTCATGCCATTGGGATTACGTAACGGACCTTGCAGGACGTGGAACCGGGAACATGCACGATACAGTCAGTGGCTTTACCACTTGGTCATCTGGGATTTGTACAAGTGTTATGGTGTTTTGTATGTGGACTGTACTATGGCTGTTCCTCCATACTGCAATCAAATGTGTAACTCAGTTAGTTTACATATGGATGATACCTATTAATGGTATGTCCAAGTGATGTTTAATGGATATGCTCCAGCATTGAGAATCTATGTCACAGTGAGCCACACACTGTAATGTGCTACACCTTGACACAACCATAACTGGAGAATGCTGGGGTGACAGATACCTGTCATGGGTACTCCCCATGCTTTGGCACTACATCCCTGATTACATTATATGGAGCCCCTCATTAACACACCAGGGAATCCATGCAGAGTGGGTGGGGAACAGTGGTTATACACATGGATCCCGCAATTGGCTTTGCTCCACAGAGGGACAGTTAGTTAATCGATGGGGTGGCGACAGAAGACACATTTTGCCTAGGCTGATGAATGGCCTCTGATAATCGGGCATGTACCTACCGATGTACCTAGGAACCTATACATACAGTATCAACATATGCTATTAGCTTCGTTTACTGTTCAGGTGTTGACTTTCCTTGTTCCAATAGCTGTTGTGTGTGCAATAGTTGAGAGCTGCCTATGTAGGATTCACACAGTAGGCCACCTATACATTACAATTTACAGGTGTTCGTGTGTGTGTGCCATCCATTTTACTGTGTGTGCAAGTGGAGAATTGTGTCAGTCCATAGGGGCCTACACTATCACTACACTTTGCCGAGGTGTGGGCATACTGGGCACACCTCCGTCTGCCTACTGGGGCTGGAATAGGGTATTCGTGGTCTGAATCCCTCTGTGCCTGTGATGGCCTTGGCAATTGCGGTGGGCTGTGAGGGCCTTCACCACTATGTCCCTGCTGCAGCTGTTTCCGCAGGATCATATTATGTAGCATGGCACATACTATAAAGATGTGGGCACACATGCCTGGAGAGTACTGCAAGGCTCCACCAGATATGTCCAAGCAATGGAACCGTGATTTCAGCATCCCAAACACACGCTCTATGATGATTCTGGTTTGTGCATGTACCTCATTATGGCGTTCTTGCATGGGTGTGTGTGCATTTCTGATGGGAGTCATCATCCACGGCTCCAGTGTATAGCCAGCATCCCCCACAAGGTGGCCATATGGGATGTCCCCCCTGACAAATACCTGATACAGCTGTGAGGCATGCCAGATGAGGGAGTCATTGTAGCTTCCAGGGCTGCCAGCACACACATCCATGATAATGCCCTGGGCATTGCACACGACCTGGCAGTTGATGTAGTGGTATCCCTTGCAGTTTATGTAGTGCCTACCATGCTCACCGGGTGGTGACTTGATATGTATGTGCGTGTAGTCTATTGCACCCAGTACCTCCGGGTAGTGTGCCACATGGTGGAAGAGACGCATATTGCTGGCCAACTCCTCCTAAGTTCGGGGGAAGTATATATGCTCATTGGCATGTGGTAACATGGCATCCAGGAACTGGTGGAGTACCCTGGATGCTGATGCCTGTGAGATCCCCATGATATCTCCAGTTGGCCTTTGAAAGGTACCTGTGGCTAGTATTCTCAAGCTTACACATACCTTCATGTCCACTGGGATGGGTTCCCCTCTGTTGTTTCTGGATCTCAGGCGTGGCTGGCACAGCTCAACTATTTGCTGTATGATGTCCCTGTCCACCTTGTAACACTCTACTATCTCCATATCATGTAGCCCCTGGTAGGTTACCCGTGGTCTGAACACTCTTCTCCTCCTCTGGGGCCTGAGGTGGTTGTCAGCATCATTCTCCACAACACCTTCAGTCTCAAACACATGGTGATGAATCACAGTTATGGCAGCTCCCAACAAGTACATTGTAAAAGTTCCCCATCTGTTTACACCGATGGTGCAGTGTTTGGGAATACACAAGTGTGTATGAGGTGCCTTCACACTTTATACTATTGTGCTTTGAACACTGATGATGTCATAGGGTGTGTATGTACAATCAGAGCTGCAGGGTATCTTATGTGTTTTACCACAGGTACTGCTATTGTGGTGCCTTTGGTGTTGAATTACATTTAGCTGCCGTGGATTACCTCTTGCCCTTGCCTTAACTTTTCTTAATGATTCCCCTCCCATTGTCTGGCATGCATCCAGCAGCCTGCTTTCTTGTTTTGTACTTTCCCAAACCAGGATTGTCTTGCGAAATGTGTTCTATAGCCGATCTACTGCAGGTTTGCTTTGCTCTGCGGTAACAGTTCTCTTTTCTTTGCAATCCGACACCTACCCTATCCGTTTCTGCAGGTTGCTGCTAGCAGTCTTGTTAGCTACCATCAATGACCCATTGTGAGTTAATAGGTGTTAATTGCTCAGTTGTACTCCAATTACCCTACTGTGGCATTTCCTTATTGTCTTCCCGTAAACTTCCTGTTTGAGCTGTGGTGCGCGGCGCGTGCATCCGCTTACCGGGTTTCAGGCACGTTTTCATCCACATACACATGCGCTTTTGGGCACCATGTGTGCTCTCAGCTAAGCAAAGTTATACCTACATCCACACCCCTATCCTGCAGCTTTGCTCCAATGTACTTACAGCTACAGTGGCACACCCCACTGCTGATGTCATGTATACCTCCAGACCACTCCTCGGTGTTGTAGCACTACGCCGTATGGTACATCCATAGGCCGGCGGGACATTTGCGATTCATTATTACTTGCCTCATTTGCATGGCATTGACTACTAATTCATAGTTACCGCGCCAAACACTGTCACAGACCCTTAGCAACCCTTACAGCTTGGTTGTGGTGTAGCATGCATACCATTGACTATTATGGTGAAATCATGATTTGTGTTACATTGCAATTTTATGACATTTGTATATATTTTCCTTGTGTTCCCATTTGCGCACACATGCCCTGCGGTTGTACTTTGCGTTACTGTGGCCATGACATTAAATGTTATTTTTTATGTGTTATGCATCTTTTCTTATGCCATTGGCTGTATATTTAGCCATTGGCATATGTTAACTTTGTAATACATGAGTCTGGTCTGCTTTCATGGCTCCGATGTTCTGTTTGGCAAAATGTGAACCATTTTTTTTTGGTTTACATTTCTGTAGGCTTACGCTACGCCTACACCACTTCATGAATCGCTATGTACCTTCATTTGCATGCTGCAATACTGTGCATGGGGTGATAAGCATACCTGAGCCGAGAGCTGCGCAGATCTGGCATACGCTGGAAGTGCACGAGGAATTGGATTGTACCTGAATCGCTCGGCGGACATATTTGGCATTATACCGCCTACGCTACGCCTGCGCCTGGCGCAAGCTTCATGAATCCTGGGGAATGACTGGAAACCAGTTCTGTCAGGGTATAAATGTTTTTAGTGTAACAGAAATTCTAACAAAAAAATCAGGTGGAGGTGCTATGATGGGGATTAAAGATAGTTATGAGACATGTGGTTATTAAATGTTCAGTGATAATACCAACACTATAGACTGTGTAACTGTGACAATAACGACAACCCTAGAACATATAACAGTTGTTGGATTGTATAGAGCACCAGTTAGGTGCTGAGGACCTAGAAAAAATAATACATTTCTTGCATGAAACACAGGAGGGAAGCATAATATTATCTGAGGCCTTAAATTTACAAGTAACAGACTGGAATAATATTGATTCTACAACATCAGTAAGGAAATTATTCACAGAGAATGTTCAGGAACAATAATTGCTTCATACTGTAAAAAAAAAAATACCAGGGAACAGAACATACTAGACATTGTTTGTGTTCCTAAAGAAATTACTGGTATTTCAAGTAAAATTTTACTACCATTGATGTGCAGTGATCATGGAGTTATAAAGGTTAATTTGTTGTTAGATAATTCTGCCAAACTGAAATCTAAACTAATGTACAGAAGATTGATTACAGATTACAGATTATATGGAAGCAAAACAGTCACCATGTAAAACTAATTAGAGTGGTGTGTTCAGTGGAAAAACTGCAGATGGAATGTGAAAAGTTTGAAAGAGAATTTGTTTAAGTGCAAAAAAAAAAAATAAAAAAAAATATTTAACATTGGGATATAGGCATATAATGTCAGAGGGATATATTTCCATAAGAACAAACTACCTGATTAAGGTGAGAGACAAAACATATAAGAAATGGAAGAGAAGTTGAACTACAACATTGAAAATTGAAACAAACAAGCTGGACAAACAAATTAAGCATAAAGTAAGACAAGATCAAGAAAAATTTAAGAAAAAAATTTATATAAAAATAGTGAGAATAATAGGAAATATTTTTATAGATAAATAAGATGTGGAAGGAGTAAAAACATACAAATTGATAAGCTGTGTTTAGATTTTAAAATTTATTCTCAGACACAACTGATGATAGTTATATCTACAAAATCTTATGCAAAATAGTTTGGCTCCACAAAGGTGGTGACAAGTTGTCCTAGCGACATTCAGGTAACCTCAAATACTGGAATCAAATTAGATTATATTGAAAAAGAACTGCTCAAACTGGATCCATACAAAGAACAGGAAGAAGACTGAATTAGTCATAATAACCTGGGAACACTTCAGTAAGAACTTACGGTACCATTATGTCTATTATTCACTAGGTCATATAAATATGGGGAGGTTCCTCAAGATTGGAGACATGTGCTTATTAAACCTGTTTTTAAGGGAAATGGGGGGGGGGGTTGGACAAAGTCTACTTTCATGTTGTGGAAAAATAATGGAGAAGGTAATATTGGATAAGTTATTGTCAGAATTGGATATGTTGGGACTTGAAACCATATCAGCATGCATATGTTGAAAATAGATCTATTACTACCAGTAACATGATAGCTCGTGGTGGTGGTGCTGCGGTAACATTGTCGTCTTACAGTAAGACGTTGTCCTGTTCAATTCTCAGCTAGAGTGTCTTCTGTGTGGAGACATGCGTGAATGGGCGTACCTTCGTTGAAGGTTGTGCGTCAGGGCTGGCAACTCGGCACGTAAAAATCTACTGCCAATCATTAGCGGACCGAAGTTCCGCTGTGGCAACCCCTAACCAGGAAAAGCCGAAAGACACAAACAAACTACCAGTAACATGATGTTCTATAAGTATATAATAACAGCCATGAATGAAAAATTGTGTTGTGATGTAATTTATATAGATTTAATGTCAGCATTTGACAGGGTCATACACAAAACACTGATCAATAAATTAGAACAACTAGGTATCGATGTACTCTTGATAAGATGGATGCTGCATAGCTTACAAATAGGGCATGGCAAGTATCATACAGCAATTGGACAGGTGAAAAACCTGGTTACAGTCATGGTGTCCCACAGGTCTCTGACCTAGGCTCTGACTTGTTTAGAATGTATATTTCAGACCAAACTTTTTCATCTGAGGTGTTCTACAGTCTATATGCAGATGACCTGAAATTGGGTAAACTGATTACGTGTTGCAGATAAGGCATACTGCAAAAGAACTTGACTAGATTGACCATTTGGGCACAGGAGAATAATATGCTGATAAATACATAAAAAAATAAACATATGAGATTTGAGAGACATGAACTGAAAGGTGAATATTTAATACAGCACACATTGATTGAAACTGTAGATACATTTAAGAACCTTTGAGTTTTCTAATCATATCAACCAATTGTTTAATGACAATGATATAACTATAGGTTGCATAAAAAGATTTATAAAGTCTAGGAAATCAGAAATGATGAAGTCATTGCTTATTAGTTACATTAGACCCAAACATGAATATGGAATAACAATATGGAAACCTTATAAGAAAACAAACATGAGTAAACTGGAAAGAGTACAGCAGAAATATACCAAGGGCATCCATGGATGTGAAAATGTAAGTTATTATGAAAGACTAAAATATCTGAACTTTTACAGTGTCTCTTATAGCTATCTAAGAGGATATCTTATTCAGGTATCCAGGGCATTTAGAGACAACTACATTTGGGAATGTTTGGGATTATCAAAAAGTAGTAGAGAATCATCTGACAACCTATGTAGAAGATTCTATAGGAAGGAGAAGTGTAATAATTGATTCTCTGAGAGCAGCTGATACATGGAACAGACTACCAAATTCCATAAAAGCAAGTACTAATTTAGATATTTTTAAGAACAGCCTGGACACTTACTATGGGAACAAGTGTTTTGGTATATTGGCAAGCTAGAAGGGCATTAATGCCTGTGCTTGAAATATTTGAAGGTACTAGTGACAACCTTCGGTGGCTTCTTCGACTCCATCATCCAGAAGCCTGACTGAACAAGATGTCAACAGGAAGATAATGAAGTTCCTTAGAATGCAGATACAACTCAGAGTTCTCTTGATAGCATCTTCTGGGAACATGCTAAGTACTAGTCCAGCTACACATCCTCTTCCTTATCCAGTCCCAGTCCACCCTTCAGACCTATCTTGAATCTGATCTATCCTGGAGCACCTTTGCTAAAGCCGACAGCCCAAGTTGCTTCAACTACAGCAGGTTCCATTCCTCTTTCCCCTCTGATGTGTTTGGATCCAGAGGAGACTCAGGGCTGAAGCTTCTTGACCAGGGCTCAAGGGGATGGGTCAACACTGAAGTTGTCAGAGCCATCTGTTTTTCTCAGTGCTTCAGTGCTCAATAGCTTAGCCCCAAGATCAGCCACTGGGTTGTGACTCCTCAGTCCCGAGGTTCCTGTTCCCTGAGGACAGGAGTGTTCCCCCAGAGTGATGGTATCCTTGGCCTTCAAGGTTTTTGAGTGCATCGTTTCAATACTGAGGGCCAAGGTGCAGCCATCCAGTTCAGTTCCATCCAGTAGGAATCATCTTTCTTCTTCTCATCTCCCTATCAGACAGGGACAGTCGGTTCCATCGTCTTCTCAGGTTACATGCTACATTAGCTACCAATTTAATTCAGAAATGTTCAATCCCCCACCAGAAACAGTTCATTAGAAGCAGACTTGTAAGCAGAAGCACTTAGACCTTCTGCTCCTTATGATGCAATACCTAGAGATCACAGTCAACCTAACCAAAAGCAAACTTACCTCAACTCAACAGAGTTTATTGGATGCCACCTGTATTCAAGTTTACAGATCATCAGACTTCCTCACTCCAGAGTGCTCTCCCTGTGCCTCACAACCAGTCAAGTTCTTCACCACCCGTCTCCTCCAGCGAGGGTAATTCTCCAGATACTGGGCCTAATGGCCTCTACAATACTCATAGTGGCATTAACTAGATTTTACTTGAGAGTGCTTCAGTGAACTCTACTGGTGGAATGGTCCAATAGCTATCATCCACTTCATGCAAAAATGTGACTCACTCAAATCAACAGACAACACATATCCTGGTGGATAAAATCCCCATCAGTAATAGAATGACGTCCATTCCTTATGGCTGCACCTATGGCTGTAGTGACCACAAATGCATCCCTTCTAGGATGGAGGGGCATTTCAAAGGGAAGGCAGTCCAAGCTACTTGGTCACATACAGATGGCAACCTTCACATCAATGTCTTGGAGATGAAGGTAATCATCCTAGCATTGCAAGCAAGTCAAGATGTCCTCCCCAGGAGTAGGATATCTGTACAGACAGACAATATATTGGTAGTTTGATACGTCAATAAACAGAAAGGAACACAGTCCTACCACCTATGTTGAGAGGCCATGAGAGTCTGGCAATGGGTGATGTCCTCTCATCACTTTCTGATCACAACAAATATACTAGGTATCATCCAATATACTTGCAGACAAATTGAGCAGAACCATCTTAATGCCGAATGAGTGGTCCCTCAATCCAACAGTAACAACCTTGATTTTCTGTTGCTGAGGCCAGCCTTGCTGTGAACACTTTGCATCCTACCTGAACAACAAATGCATCAGTTACTTTGTTCTGATCCCTCTGCAGTGACAGTCACCTAGGGATGTTCGAGTCCACAGGCTGGCCCCTAGGTCTCCACTATGCCTTCTCTCATTGCCCTTGATAAACAAATTCATCCAGACAGCAAGAATGTAAAAGGCCAGGGTGACTCTCATTGCTGCTTTTTGTCCCTGACATGTGTGGTTCCTCTTCCTGTGGCCTCTACTAGTGCATCACCCATAAATGCTGGATCATTATCTAGACCTATTAACACACTCGGCCAGACAGCTTCCTCTGGACCATAAATTCATGAAGTTAACCACTTGATTCCTCCAGTTCTAACCTTAGGTTGTTCAGATCATGTCAGCCTCTAAAAAACAGTCCACTAGGAAGATGTACCATAGCAAATGGAAGTGATTTTCCATCTGGGCTATATTAAAAGTTTTAGTTCCCTTCTCTGTTCCTATTCCTTCCATTTTAGAATTTTTGTTGGAACTTTTCTGTAGCAGCTTCAGTTATCACTATCAAAGTGCAAATGGCAACTATCTCAATTTTCCACATAGAGCAGAATAATAATTCTGTAGCTTCCCTGAGAGTCTCTAATGCTTCTTTTGATGGGAACCTTTCTTCTATGGCCACCCATCAGAGACCCAGTACCTCTCTGGGATATAACCATTGGGCTACAGCCATTGACTCAACCACCTTTTTGAACCAGCATCAGTTGATCTGAAGTTTCTCTCTTGGAAAACAATTCTTCTGGTGGCTGTTACATCAGCCAAGTGTAAGCACTTTCCTGAAAGCCTCCCTATTTGGTCTTTCACAAAGATAGAGATTGTTTTGAGAAAAAAAGCATCTTTTCTTCCTAAGATGGCATCCAAGACTAATTTAAGACAGTCAATAAACCTGCCAGTCTTTTCCCAATTTATCTAACAAGGGTAAATACATTTTATATATGCTGGACATTCATCGTCAACTTAGGTTCTATCTTCACAGGGCCAAGCAATTCAGAAAATCTGACCAGTTTGTGGCTTTCTCAGAGCCTAAAATGGGCAAAGCAGTTGCTAAAGTTATTCTTTCTAGATGGTTAACAGATCTACTTATTTCATGTATGATAAAAAGGATTTGTATTTGCAATCTAAACCTAAGGCTCATCCCATAAGAGCAATGGCCAATCAACAGCCTTTTCCAGTAGACTACCTATTGATGACAATTGTGCTGCAGCTACTTGGTCAGCAGTTCACACGTATGTATCTCATTACAAGCTAGATGTGTAGACTAGATCACGTTCCTTATTTGGATCCACCATTCTTAGGAACCTCCTTCCTTGATACCACATGAGCCTATCAGCTTTGGAATCTGTCCAATCAGATGAAAATAGACAACACGGATATGAAAGTACTTAACATAATGATAGATCCTCGTTGCATGATTTCCATCCAGTTCAACTTCCCTCCTGCCTGCCCCTTCCAACTTGACACAAATGGGCTTCTGGTGACCAATTTGTCTCTGGCATACCCTGTTTTCTATGCAGTCCTTACTGGCTGTCTTCCAATCATACCAATTTTTCCTGTTTCTGGATTTGGTACTTATGTATTATCGCAACCAGATTTTTGCGATAATAGCGCTTGCTTCCCAATGCGGAAATCTAAAAAGAAATGTATGCAAAATCACACTGACAATGTCAGCTTCATCCAAAAACATTGTTTAGGTAGCAAAAACATTGTAAATTTAAAGGATTGAGTGCTTGTTTCAAGCTATGCTATTTTCCAACATCTTGTCACTGTAAATACATTTTATACAGCCGCTATGTATAATACACGTTCCATATCCCCAGCTGCGAGCCTGTAAATGTTGTCAAAGTTATACTTCAGATTAGTAAAGACAATCTATGTAGATATTCATTGGCAGTGAACTAACCCCAAAAAACAACCTTTATAAATACAATGCGTTTGTGGGATCTACCTAAGACAGAAAAGGAGTCAATAGTACTTTTACAGCATATTTGAACTGTTTCTTACTGAAATTGATACTCCTTGTTTGCTGTAGTATAGACTAGATCCAGGCCTGCTGAATCTAGCTTTGTTTGTATGCTTGTTGTTTGTTTGCTTGTTATGTCACTGAAACGCTAATTCCACCTAAAACGTGGCTTTTCAGCGCTTCTGTGGATCCCTAGTGATATCTGCATTGCTTACTGTACTTATTTCCTTGTTTCACTTGAATGAAAGTTACTGTTTGTCATTTTTGCATTTAAGTTACCTGTAGCACATTGCATTTAAGTTACCTGGCACTTGCTCACTAAAGCAATTATATAAGTCAGCACTAAAAAATTAAAAGCACTACACCCTCACAAACTCCCCTTGAGTACCTTGTTCCCCATTGGCCCTTTTTTTTCAATTATAAAGGAATTCCCAGTACTATTCTAGCATGTCCAAAGGTCAGTTGTCAATCTCCTCTCCGGTCCAGTTGGTGAATCTGGGAATCTTAAGGCAATGTTACAACTGCCTCATGTACACAGACAACCCTCTCCTCCTCCCAACAAATTCCAACACATGTGAGAGATGCAACCATATAGCCAGACTGGAGGCTAAGCTCTCTCAACTCAGTACTGGCATAACCAGTCAGGAGGAAAAGGAAACCACACTCACTACAATTCCAGTCTCATATAGACCTACCACAACAGCAAACCAAACACATAAACACACAAAAACATACTCGGAGGCTCTAAATAAAAATCTGCCTAAGCAGCAGAGACCTCCAAAGCAGACATCCAAGCAACCGCACACCCAAAACAAAACACGTGCAACACATAGCTCACAAAGCCAGTGTGCCGAACAGTCACAGCCCTTAAGGCTAAACAACACACCTGATACACTTGTAATAGGTGACTCTATCATCAGGCACACTGACGTCCCGCTCACCAGGCTGAACAAGGAGAAGGTCACGGTGAGCTGCCTGTCGGGCGCTAGGATCCGCCACATAACACAAGCACTCAGGTCACTCCAAGGCAAGTACAAATATGACTCAGTCATTGTCCATGCTGGTGTGAATGACCTGAGACGCACCTCCCTGGACTACATGAAAAGAGACATAGAGGAGCTCTCTGAGCATGTAGCCCAGGCTGGTATGACCCTGACCTTGAGTAGCATCTTACCCTCACCAAGAATGATGCCACAATATGAAGACAAGATGATTAATTTCAACAATTGGCTTAAGTATTGGTGTCATTCAAAGGGGATCCAATGCCTGTCAGCCTGGGATGACATGCTCGACAAGCCACGATGCTTCGTTAGGGACGGCTTGCACCTATCACCCCTGGGCTTTCGGGTATTGGCAAAGGCTCTTGCTACCCCCATATTGCCTTTTTTAGGCAAGGCTCAAAAGACAAACCCACCTCCATAGGTATCACAAGGGATAAGAAACTAAGAGTAGTGCTACTCAACGCCAAAAGTCTAAACCTCAAGATGCATGCACTCGATACTCTCGTTAGCATGGAGAACATCGATATCTGTGCAGTAACAGAAACCTGGTTCAAGGCTCCCGAGAGCACCCCAGCACTACCAGGTTATACCTCATACCATGCTTTTCGGCCCCAAAACTTAGACCGAACCACAAAAGGAGGGGGAGTATCAATATTCGTCAAAGATACCCACACCTCCAGGTTGGTGGCACAGCACGAAGCATCAGAGACTATCCATGTGCAACTAACAGTGGGTAAAACTGCCTTCCAGTTTATAGCCTGCTACAGACCACCCTCCCAAACCCAGGAACTCCACTCGGCCTTCCTGAGAACACTGGAAAATATGAAGGTCTCTCCAAACACCATTATATTGGGCGACTTCAACTACCCAAACATAGACTGGGAGCGTTACTCTAGCTCCAACACCCTAGCCCAAAGGTTCCTAGAATTTATAAACTCAAATGCTATGGAACAACTTGTTACCACTCCCACAAGAGGGGAAAACATACTGGACCTGATCATCACCAACATGGGGACTCTATGCTCCAGACCAGAAGTGTATTCCTCACTGGTAAGATCAGACCATAAACTAATCTCACTGGATAGTCACATCCCGACCCCACCCCCTGCCCAGAAAACCACAGTGAAAAACTTCTCTAAAGCAAACTTCACACTCCTCAAAACTGAGGTGGAATCCTTCAAAGCCCCCGAGCCTGTGGAAAATACGGCCCAGACCGCAGAATCCTTTATAAACGCATTCTATGAACACCTTCAGAAATGCATGGATCATGCAATCCCAAATAAAACCAAGACCCAATCCTCCAAAGGCAGACGTCCTGTCTGGTGGACCCCAGCCATAAACAAACTATACAATAGAAGGAGGAAGCTACTACATGATAGAGCAAAATCCCAAAAAGGGAAGGCATCTCTGATCAGTATTAGCAAAAAACTACGGGCACTCATAAAATTGTCTAAGGCCAGCTTTGAGAGAAAAATTGCACAGGACACTAAGGATAATCACAAGGCTTTCTTCAGTTATGTTAGGAACCTGGGTGGGAATTCCCAGATATGCTCAGAATTAGTCCAAAATGACAAAAAATACACCAAACCCACAGACATTGCCAACATCCTAGCTGACAGGTTCAGCGCAAACTTCTCCCCCCCCTCCCTACCAAAAGGGCAAATATCTATCCCAGCAGAGTGCTGCCCCCCTGACATCTCAGATGCTCAGGTAAGAGCCACCCTCTCCAAAACAAAAAACACAGCATCAATGGGACCAGACGGTGTCCCGGGCTGCGTTCTACATGAACTCCAAGAAGAGCTAAACCCAAACATAAAACTACTGTTCAATCTCAGCCTTACTACAGGATATGTACCCAAAGAGTAGCGTGCAGCAACGGTGGTCCCTCTCCACAAAGGTGGTGCCTCAATGGATCCTGGAAACTATCGCCCCATAAGCCTGACTAGCTTGGTCTGCAAAGCTATGGAAAGGATCATCATGGACCTTATAAATAAAGATATTGGGGACCTACAGACACTGGATCCTACCCAGTTTGGCTTTGTTAAGGGCAGATCCTGCCTCTTAAACCTGGTTGATTTCTTTGAAACAGTCACCAAGGCCATTGATGAGGGGAAGGTGGTCCACACAGCCTACCTGGACCTCGCAAAAGCCTTCAATACAATACCCCACTCAGGCATTAGAGATAAGCTCACCAGCTTAAATATAAATCCCTATGTCACTAGATGGGTTGCAAACTAGCTCAAGGACAGAACCCACATGGTTAGAATTGCTGGAGCCATGTCAGACTCCAAACCAGTTACAAGTGGCATCCCACAAGGCTCAGTCCTGGGAAATCTCTTGTTCGGTATATATTTCTCAGAGGTACAGGCCAACACGGAAGGACTGTGGCTGACCAAGTTCACAGATGACTGCAAACTGGGCGCCATAATCGACTCTCCAGCCGACACAAGCATCCTCCAAAAGGGCATCATAGAAACAGACAATTGGTGCCAGAGCCATGGGTTCAAGCTAGACGCCAAAAAGTGTATAGTCATCCCCTTTGGCAAAAGCAAAGTGCCCACAAATTACCACATAAGTGATAATCCATTAAGTATGGAAGAAGTAATTAGGGACCTGGGGACCCAAGTTGATGGCAATCTCTCATTTGACAACCACGTGGCCAAAGTGGTTAGAAAAACATTTTATATAGCCCACCTAATCATGAAGGGATTCACATCTAGATCAGGGGAGATCATCGTGCCTCTTTACTCATCCCTTATCAGGCCCATAATTGAGTACAATGCCCCTTTTGGGATGTACCTTACCAGACACCTGCAGCAACTGAAAAGACCCCAAAAGTACCTCACCAAGAGGATCAAAGGGCTCAAACAGATGCCATATGCTGCCCGGTTAAAGAAACTCCAGCTCTACTCAGTGGCATACCGCTTGCTCAGAGGCGATCTGTGCCTGACGTATAAAGCCATGTCCAACCCAGAATTAATGGACATGCTGCACCTCAGAAAATCCAAATCCCATCAAGCTACGCGATCGAGAGACTTGAACCTTAGCACTGAAATAAATAGGACATGCTGGAGGGACAGATTCATAACCCAGAGGCTCCCTTCACTCTGAAATAAAATCCCAGTCCAGGTTAGGCAGAGCCCGTCATTGACTCTCTTCAAGAGGAATCTTGATGAGTGGATGGGGGATCGTAGGTTTACCCCGGGTATCACTTCTGTGTCACTGTTAGACAGAGGCACAGTATACTAACCTCGAAAAAGGGCATAGCAAAATTAATTTAAAATGGGTGGCGAAAGCCAAACACACTCTGGCTAGGCTTATAAATGCCCTAGGACAGATAGTTTAGTATGAACCTATGAACCTATGAACCTATATCAACAAGTAAAGAATGCTGTTCTGGACATTCAATGACATTATACTATGGGAAGCAGATTTTTTGGAAATGCAATACAGATAAATGTTACCAACACATAGGAGTTTGAGTGAGTAATTTCTTTGAAGGAAGTAGAATTAATTTTACCACCGCTGTCCGCTTCATTTATTGTTGGGCAAAGCAGATGACATCTATAAGTTTCTGTCAGGAAGAACTGGACATGGCTGACAAGACAGTCACAGACTGGAGTAACTACTTACGTGATGTCTGTGTCTTAGAAATGGAGAAAAAGGACAAGAAAGAAATCGGAGGGCCAGGGTGTATTGTGGAAATAGACGAGACTCTTTTTACTAGACGTAAAAGTAATGCTGGCCGTATTCTCTCTCAACAGTGGGTATTTGGAGGGATATGTAAGGAGACAAGAGAGACTTTTCTTGTAAAAGTTCCTGATAGAACAGCCGCAACATTATTTAATAAAATCAAAGAATACATTAAACAGGGCACTACTATTTATTCAGATTCATGGCGGGCATATCAAACTCAACAACTAGAAGAAGCTGGTTTCAGTCATGAAAAAGTAAACCATAGCTACAGCTTTGTAGATCCAAGCACAGGAGTGCATACACAACACAGAGAGAGAATGTGGGGATCTGTTAAGTGGAGAAACAAAAAACAGAGAGACACTGCAAGACACCATTTGGACTCCTACCTAATTGAATATATCTGGCGTGAAACACAGCTTGCACTTAAGAAAGACTTATTTGATGCAGTCTTGACAGCAATAGCAGACAATTTCTCTCCATACAAAAAGTGTAACCCAGCAAGTGAACCATCTACAAGTGAATCATCTACAAGTATGCTTCCTTAATCAGCGATAAAATATTTACAAATATGTTGCTCAAAAACATCCGGAAGACATCCACATGAATACTATGCAAAACATCCACAAAACATTGCAACAATAACTGCTATCCCCCCCAAAAAATCAGTTTCTGTCAAATACTACACGAATCGTCTTCGTAACTTTAGCCTCCATCGTCAAGACCTTCATCTCTGTTTGATTGTTTAGATTGCTATTACCTTTAACTTCAATTATTTCCTACAGTATGTCAAATAAAACTAGTTATTTACCAAAAAATGTGTTGCTCCAGATTTCTTCTTCTCAGGAAAAAGTTTAGTATCCAATTTCGTAGTAATCCATCATGCAGTAAAAACGAACGAGCATTTCCCATGCGTCCTCAATTCACTTCTGTACTAAGACAGCAGTGCAACCAATTTTGATGTACGCAAAGCAAGTTTCACATTTCTGCATTAATTTACGCTACTAATTTGGGACAAACTACGTTGTACCCAAGGAAAACATCAAATTCTATCTTACTTTTAGTCCCACAATCCGTTTTTTGGCCAACAAACGTATTACCGCAACCGCGAAAATCTGGTTGCGATAATATGTAAGTACCCTGGATTTAGTATTGCAGAGAGATTATATGTTTTACTTATATCATAAAGATAACATTATACATAACATGTTCTTAGTAATTCATTGTTGTAGTACTGAGCCTTAAGATTTCTACTTGCAGAAGCTAGACATCCATCTCAAATACCAGGTATAGTCCCTAATGACGTCACATATTTGGCATAAAATAACGTCATTTAGAGCCACCTTCAGATCTTGACACAATTCAATGAGCATTTCAAGCAATCCAGTTGCATCATCTGTCCATTGTTTTTTTTTTAAACAAAAAACATCTTTATTGAATTATCGCATATGACATAGGCAATCATACCTTTATATAAATGAAAACAAATCATACTGATATATTTTCAGTTGCAAACATGATATATTACATATGATCTTCTATGCAGTCATTGTCAATCAAACATTACATAGCTCATTCAGTTCTTGATTTCCCTTAAACCTCATTTCTCCACCAAAACATTCTTCTGCATTTATTGTTTCCACAATTCCCATTTTTTTTTCTATATAATTTGCTACTACCCTTTTTTAAAGATCCCACTTCCACTTCTTTTATCTCTGTTACGATATTCACTACTACTAACACAGTTGGCTTAGAGAGTGGTTTCCATTTTCTAGAAATTGCTTTTGTGACAACCTCCAGAATTAAAACTCACCAAGGCCTTACTATGCCTAAACAATTCAGATTCTGTATCACAACTCAAAAAATCATTTCCTTAGTTGCACTAATTTGCTCACCCAGCATTTCTTGCAGATTAGTCTGCAGGGAAATTTTAAAGTCTGCCAACTGCCCATCTGCTAAGTTAGTCTGAAGCAGGAGTTTGCAGATAAGCCCCCTAGGAATTTTATTTATCTTTACTTATTTTGCATACTTTGTATTTCAGATGTTTTGGACAAAAGTCAACAGCTGTCGAGTGTAGAGAAAACACATACAGCATAAAGAATTTAACACACACTGTCAACTGTCCCTGACTGACTCAAACTTTTTGCTCTGTCCCTCCTAAAACAGGTGATTTGGGCAGAAAAGGTGGTGGATTACACATTATAAATTACAATTAGTTATAGACCTCTCTTTACTTCAGAAAATGTGTGTTAATTCACATTCTTTTATGTCAGCTTGTCAAGTTAATACTATTAATATCTTAAAAAGTGTCCCCGGTTATTTCTTTTTCCCTGATTATGGAGGGAAAAGGATGAGAGAGGTGTTTTAACAAATTACACCATTTTTCCTCGGCCAGACACACAGCATTTCTAATTGTCCCCAATGTGCCTCTTTCACCCAGCAGACCATCAAACACAGGGCAGAATCCTTTGTATAGTCATGGGGGGACTGTGGTTTAAGTCCATTATGGTGTCCAGTGTTTAGATAGACTTTTCTGGGGTAAACAAATTTGCTGAGAAGCAATCAAAAGGTGTTTTGGGAGGTTGATGTGTATATATGGGTTCTGAAATTCCCCTCACATGGCTGGGCATCAGTGTCCATGAGGCACCTTTGCTGCAAAGGCCTGTAGCCTCTATCTCTTCCTGCCCTGGCATGTCCTTGTGAGCCAATGCAGTTAGGTCAGTGCCAGAGTATAAGATGTCACAAAATCTTAATGATTCCACGAGTCCTTCTGGTGACATTAGACCTAGAGAATGCCTATCAGCACATCTTCATAGCAAAAAAAGGGGCAACTTTACCAAATCACATCCTCTCTTCTTTGCTTGTATATTTGTACCCAGAGTATTTGCAAAGTGCTTTCTTCTAGTTGTGTCCCATTTTAGGATAAAGGTTATTTATATTCACTACTGCATGGTTGAATCACTCATTCAGACCACATCCCTGAATGAGATAAAGGGCCCCAGAGATCACACTACAGTGTTCCCAGGATGTAGAACTGTCCATTAACCTTCAGAAGTCTCAAATGTCTCAAACTAAGTCACTTTTATGGCAGTTATTGACACAGATAAGCAAAGAAATTTCCTGCCCACAGACAAGATCCTATTCCTTACTCAGTATACCTGAAACAGTTCCACTTCCAACCATATCACAGTCATGGAAGTTCTGAGAGTCCTGGGGTATATGGCTTCCTTCATATATCAACAGGTACCCCCCCAGCAATGTTGTACATATGGACTGCGCAGTGGTGTAGCGGATAGCGTTGTTGCCTCACAGCAAGAGGTTCTCTGGTTCAATTCTCAGCTGGGGTACCTTCTGTGTGGAGTCTGCATATCCTTCCTGCTTTCATCACTGAATCACTGAACCCACAGACATTGCCAACATACTGGCAGACAGGTTCAGCGCAAACTTCACCCCCCTCTCCCCACCAAAAGGAGAGATAACTATCCCAACTGAGAGTAGCCTCCCAGACATCTCAAATGCGCAGGTGAAAGCTGCTCTCTCTAAAGCTAAAAACACAGCATCAATGGGACTGGATGGGGTCCCCGGCTGTGTGCTACATGAACTCAATGAAGAACTAAACCCGCACATAAGGCAGCTGTTTAATCTTAGCCTCACCACAGGATATGTGCCCAAGGAGTGGCGTACGGCAACTGTGGTCCCACTCCACAAAGGCGGTGCCTCAACGGACCCTGGTAATTACTGCCCCATAAGCTTAACAAGCCTGGTCTGCAAAGCTATGGAGAGGATCATAATGGAACTCATAAACAAGGACATAGGGGACTTGCAGACCTTGGACCCAACCCAGTTTGGCTTTGTCAAGGGCAGATCTTGCCTTTTGAACTTGGTCGACTTCTTCGAAACAGTCACCAAGGCCATTGATGAGGGAAAGGCAGTCCATACAGCCTACCTTGACCTTGCTAAAGCTTTCGAAACAATACCCCACTTGGGTATTATAGAGAAACTTACCAGCTTAAATGTAAACCCATATGTCACAAGATGGGTTGCAAACTAGCTAAAGGACAGAACACATAGGGTTAGAGTTGCTGGAGCCATGTCAGACTCCAAGCCGGTTACAAGTGGAGTCCCACAGGGCTCAGTCCTTGGCCCCCTATTGTTCGGCATCTACTTCTCAAAAGTACAGGCAAATATAGGAGGACTATGGCTGACAAAGTTTGCGGATGACTGCAAACTGGGTGCCATAGTGGATAGTACATCGGACACAGACATCCTTCAGAGGGGTCTCACGGAAACTGATAGCTGGTGCCAGAGCCATGGCCTGAAGTTAAACGCAAAAAAGTGTATAGTCATACCCTTCGGGAAAAACAAGGTAACCCCAAGCTACCATATAGGTGGCAACCCACTAAGCACAGAAGAGGTTATCAGGGACCTGGGGACCCAGGTTGACAGTGGCCTCTCGTTTGACGCTCACGTTGCTAAAGTGGTTCGAAAGACCTTCTACATTGCCCACCTGATCATGAAGGGATTCACATCCAGATCAAGTGAGGTCATTGTTCCCCTGTACTCTTCACTTATCAGACCAATGATTGAGTACAATGCCCCATTCGGGATGTATCTCACCCGACACCTGCAGCAATTGGAGAGACCCCAAAAGTTCCTCACCAAAAGGTTAAAGGGACTCCAAAACCTGTCATATGCTGCCAGAATGAAGAAACTCCAACTCTATTCAGTTGCATACCGTCTGCTCAGAGGTGACCTGTGCCTGACATACAAGGCCATGACCAACCCGGAATTAATGGACATGCTCCACCTCAAAAAATCCAAATCCACCAAAACCACTAGAGCAAGAGACTTAAACCTTAGCACGGATATAAATAGGACGTGCTGGAGGGATAGATTTATCACCCAGAGACTCCCCATGCTGTGGAATAAAATCCCGGTCCATGTGAGGCAGAGCACCTCGCTGGCTTTGTTCAAGAGAAATCTTGACCGGTGGATGGGAGATCGTAGGTTTACCCTGGGAATCATCTCTGTGTCACTACTGGACAGAGGCACAACAAACTAATGGGCACAGTATTTCTAACATAAGGGGTGGCGTAAGCCACATACCTTTGGGCTAGGCTTATAAATGCCCTAGGGCAGTTAGCCTAGTATAAACCTATGAACCTATGAACCTATGTGGGTTTCCTCCAGGTGCTCCGGTTTCCTACCATGTTACAAAGACATGCATCTGGAGTGTTTCTCCCTGGGCCTCAGCTGAAAATAGGCCCTGTCCTAGTTGGACTTTCCAGGTAAACAAATGTTAAATACATAAATAAAATAAATAAATAAAACGGTAGTGATATCTCCAAAACAGGTGGTGTAAGCTTGTACATTCCTTACCAACCAACATTCCCCTCCAATCCTGCATCAAGAAGCAACTTTGGTGGTGGAAAGAGAAAATCTTGCCGAAGCTGGGGGAGCCACTTCAGAATGGAGCCAGGTCTTGGATTCTCACAACAGACTTCTTGGACTCTGCATGGTGAGACTAGGTGGAGGGCAGTGCAAGGGGCTTGGGACAGGAACATCAAAAACAAGCATATTAATATCAAATGATGGGAATTCTTCTAGTCATCAGCTCAACCACTTTTGACAACAGGGAACCCTACAAATCCTGACAGAGATAATAACACTGTAATGTGCTACATAAACAATCATGGGGTGATTTTTTCCTATCTCCTATGCAGATTAGCCATTTATATATGGGAACTGGCACATGAGGCTGGGCTAACATTCAGGGCACAGTACAAAAGGGAGGTGTTCTTAGATTTAGTCCTCAGGTTGGATGTGCCAGAAATAAACCATTTTGCTTCTCCAGAAAATAGTCATCTATGTAAATACTGTACTGGAATTCCCACAAGAGAGACCTGAACAATAGATGCCTTCTGCATTCCATGGACAGATCTGCATCTGTATGCTTTTCCTCCTAATCTTTTGATGCACAGGGAAGTAAAAAATGAAAGTCCGTGAGGCAGCCTGGTTCACCCTTCTGCTGAAACTAGCAAGAAAGGCATCACTTTTGCTGCCTCAGTATGTGGATCTCCTAACATAACTAGAGTTTGACTATCCACCTAAGCTTGTGGACATTAAGGCTAACAGCATGGATGAACAGCTACAAAACTTGAAGAAAGCCAGGAAACCCAGCACAAAATGTCTTATAGCAAGTTGGAAAAGGTTCTCCCATTGGTTCTGAGACAGAGGACAAGACCAAACATCAGCACAGGTGAACCTAGTCCTTAGCTGGCAGCCCTGTATAAAGCATCAATCCCTTGTTTCTCTTAAAAGTATATTCAGTCATCTCTGCTTGTGTGCCTCTAGAGCCTCCCTTCTCTCAGATGCCAGTGAAGCAGCTTCTGAAAGGGTTTTGTATATGAGATCACAAAAATAAGTGAATAAATTGCTCCACCATAGAATATTAAATTTTTTGCTGGAAAAGCTTACTGTTCCCCATTTTGGGCCAGCTGATTGCATCCCTGTCAAGCATTTATCTTTGAAGATTGCCAGTAGTATCTCAGAATTGCAAGCTGATGTGCAAGGAACCCTTCCTAGTGTTCCACAAGGACGGGGTCACTGTATGTACCAATTCTTCATAGTAAAAGTGGTTATGGAACTGTCACTAAACCAAGAAATTCTCAAATTATTTACCCTCTCTGCAAAATAAGGGGACAAATCTTGTATTCCCTGGATATGCACAAACAGTTGAGGTCCCACTTCAATAGGCAAACCAGTGCAGCAAATCTGGTTAGCTCTATTGCTTTCTCAAAAGGGAGATAAAGTCTTTCAAGGCCATATCCAGATAGATAGCATTTCATTTTGTTGCAATCATTATAGAAAACCATAACCTGAAAAAGTGACAGCTCACTGACCAGAGCCACAGCTGCCATTATACCTTTCCTTATAGGAGAAGCCATTTTGCAAGTAGCCACCTGGTTATCTTTCCACATTTTTGCAAAGCATTACAAGTTAGCCAGCATTTCCATAGCCTTAGCATGTTTTGTTATGGCCATTTTACAGGGCATTATGTTCCCTGTCTCCACAAAAAGTCAGCCACATGATTTGCCCTAAACCCTAAGGTCATCTCCAAGAGTCAGTATTGTAACATTGAATTGTAAAGAATACAATACACTTGTATTGGGCCTTGCCACTTCAAGGTAGATGTTTGGATAGAATTTCTTTTGTAATACCAGTTTCCTCCATCTTTCCCCTTCCTCCATCCTCTCCTTGCCCACAGTATATTCTTCCTCCAAAGATCAGGCAACCATCTAGATCACTGTTACAGTAGTCCTCTCTGTTGGAACTTGGCCACTTAGTGTCCTTCTGTGTTTGGCCTGACTTCTAGAGCTCATGATCCTTCACCCTTTGTGTGATATAGTCCAGACCCTGGTACATACAAGCATAACAGTATGATGGGTACCTGCTTATGCCATTTTAGAACTTTCTTGTTGCTGTTTTAGAGTGCAGATGCCCATTTGTAGTCCACTCTGTGAGCAATATTATTGTCCTTTGTGCAGTTGGCTAATACTGGAGATCAGGAGCAGATAAGTACCTTGTTGGGGTCTATATCAAAACATCGAAGTTTTAAAACTTTGAATGTTCTAATTTCGACCCGTTTTAATCGAACGCTAAAAATAGTGAAGCTGCAGAACACCAAATTCTTTCCTAGGGAAAGAATTCGGTTGGCTGGTTCTGTGGCTTCGCTATTTTCAGCACTGTGGTGGAAATTTACGGGTTGGGTTCAGGTAAGTGTGCGATTGTGTGGTTGTTAGGATTAGGGCGCGGGTTAGGTGAGTTAGGGTTAGAGTGCGGGTTAGGTGAGTGTGCAATAGTGACAGACCTTAGAGTTAGGGTTTGGGTTAAGGTAAATGGATAAATAGTAGTGTATGTATAGTTTAGTGTAGGGTTAGTTGTAGGATTAGAAGTGTATGTGTGTGTATTGATGTTTTTTAGTTGTGCTTGTGTTGTGTGTATGTGTTTCGGAATAGCAATTTTTTTCCCAAGGAAAGAATTTGCTGTTCTGAATGTTCGATATTATGTGGTTTAGATATTTTAGGTTCGATGAAATAGCATTAGCTATTTTCATCTTTCGATAATGTGATATAAACGCCCTTGTTGGAACCCTTTATTGCCCTAAACTTTATACTGTTATGTACTGATAATTTTGCAGTGTGTTTTGCTGTTTTTCATTCTGGTTTGACTTGTGTCTATCACCAACAAAGGAAGATTTAGCTGTAGTAGGCAAATCTCTCAAAAGGACTATAGTCCTTTGTCCTTTCATCATAGAGGTGATCACTACAGCCACAATGAATGTCTGCCAAAGCTTCAGCCCCAAAATCATGAGGAGTAGGTTACAGCCCCTTCACAAATACCTACAGAAGTAGAGTCTTGAGGCCTTGGCTTCCTGTCATTTTGCAAATGAATTTGTCTTCTTCCTCAGACCTCTTCTACAAAAAAAAAAAAAAAAAAAAAGAAATGGAGAGAATCTGAAAAGGGACACAGGAGACTCAATGTAGCATGTCAGCATTCTTGATTAGTCCAATGGTGCCATTTCAGCTGGGGCACCTTTGCAGCTCCCAAATGTGGTACTTATACAGTTCTCTGGAATGGAGATACTCCTTTGTAGGCTGCCATGTCTGAGGAACTGAACACTTTGCAGATTCTTTGCAGATATTTCAGTTCTTTGCCCAACGTGGGACACAGACGATGCCTGTGTATCTATTTTTGACAAAGAAGGTGGGATCTCCACTATTTGATGGTCAAAGGGTCAAAGTCTGGCCTTCGTGCACAGAGCCCAGGATGGATGGCTCAGAAACTCAGACATCCTCCCTCAGATTCTCTAAGCAGGTGCCCAATGCAAAGATTATCCATGAACAGTGGTTTAACCTGGTCCAAGGTCTTCTGAAGGCTGCGCAAGCCTTGCAGCCAGACACTGAACCTTCAGTGTCAGCATTCAAATATCAGCCTTCTAAAGAAAGAATGACCAGCCTCCTACCCAGATAGAGGACTAGCAGGAAAATGAAAGGGAAGAACTATGTCATTCTCAGTTGTCTTCCCCTCTTGGATATGACTGCCAGTGAGGACACACCGGACTCTCCTGAGTAAATTTATTTTGTTGAAAGCCTTACCAAGTATTTCTTCAAATGAGAGGATAAGCATAACTTTTCAAATTACAGACATCACGAATAGATACAAGAGCTCTAGAAAAGTAGGTACATCTGGCCAAAAATCCAGATGTGTAATTAACATACAATTTATATACTGAATAGCATACAAGTCCTCCCATTACCAGCAGAGCTATGGGATAGTACTTATAAGCACAAGGTTAAACACTTGAGTTACAAAATGATGCAGAAATAATTATATCAACACAAAATGCTCTACCAACTCTGTTTTAAAGAAAAATCATTGAATCTGAATAAAATATATAGGACAACTTCTGTATCAGCTGATGAGACCAAAAAGCCCTTGACACACTCCCTTGGCTAGCCATATATGAAGTGATATGTCAGTTAAAAAATTTGGGAACTCTAATAAGACACTTGGGAAGAAAATGCACGCTGAATCTATCATCAAGGATTTCATTGCCTGTCAGACCTGAGTTACATAGCAGCATGCTGTCTCTGTCATGGACTTTAAAGCTCAGCCGATGTGCAGTAACATAAATATTGCATTACATGGTGAAATCTGATTTGTTTTAATACTTCTGAGGTAATAACTACACAAACATTTATTTTATTTATTTATTTTACATTTGTTGACCGGGCTAGTCTAACTGGATATATGTCCATTTTCAGTAGAGGCCCGGGGAGAAAAGCTCCAATGGAATATTACATTGTTTATACAGAATAGACCATACAAGATTAGAATTTAAAAAACAAAGTTAGACAATATATGTAATGTACAACTATGATAGTAGCAAACAAGGAGAAAAAAGTCCTAATGTCTTTACACAAAGAAATAATAATAAAAAAAATATATATATATATATATATATTTTTTTTACCGTGGTAGTACTGTGTATACGAGATAACATTTCACTACATAGATATTAAGAAAAGGAAAGTTATGAGAGTGTAGGGTAAGAAAAAGAGACAGAGTAAGAGGGAAAGTTATTTTTCATACATACTCCTAGTGTGAGCTGCATTCCACCTTCCCTCAACAGAAGTTCTACGTTCAGAAATATTGGAAACTAAGCCAAATGATTTAGCAGTAATTGATGTCCCCTTAGGTTTTTCTCACAATTTCACATATCATGCCTCTGTGTGTGTGTGTGTGTGGGTGTGTGTGTGTGTGTGTGTGTGTGTGTGTGTGTGTGTGTGTGTGTGTGTGTGTGTGCCTCTGTGAAACTACTATTTGTTATGCTAGGAAATGTTCTTTTATCAGACTCTGATTTTGCTTACTGTGTAAATGTCATTTTTAACAATTATTTTCTGCATGTTAATATACAGTTACTGTATGGAGGCAGAATTTTGTGCTTTTTGACTGTAAAGCCAATTTTTACCTCAGAACCTAACATTTCCACTTAGAAGATTCATTGACTCATGCAGGCTCTGCACATTGCTTGTGAGTTCTGTTTGTGGCTTGAACATGGAGCAATTTTCAATCTCCAGTATCTTCCCTTGTCTGAAAAAAAACTTGTTATGGGGTCTTTAGGCATCTGGTCTGCTCCATGGCTGCTTGAGCTACTGGTGGGTGACTCTGCTGTGCCAATTCTGATTACTTGGGAAGCCACCAAGGACCAGGAAACTGGAACATCCCCTGTATCCGTAGGTCACCCTCATTGGACAATGGAGAATCACTTTTTTCGGGATCAGGGGACGGAGAAGTTGAAGGTTTACTGCTTAGCCTGGGTAAGGTGTCGTATTAGTAGGATAGTGTTCCTGTTGTGGGTTGGTCCTTTACAAGGAATTTCCAAAGAAGAAAAATATCAGAAACTTAAAAATGTTTCTTATGTCTTATCTGCTGACATGGAAGATTCATTGAGACTTGCTAAGGAATAACTCTAGTTTATATCCTGATTCCACACTTCATTCTTATAGAAAAAGATCTCTCTCTCTCAGTCTGACGATAATTTACAATCAGATGAGCATACTGTAGATGAGAAGGGGGAGTGTGATTGATAGCCAGCTTCCTGCCCCCCCCCCCCAAATTCTGGCAGGTTATTCAAAGCACTTCAGACATACAAATTCTTGTTTTCTATTCTCAAATCATATCTTGTAGTGATATAATTATCTAAATATTCTTTTCCTAAACACATTATAAATTGTAACCCTACTCCCTCTGACAAGGATGGTTAAACTTTTGGCAGATTTAAGAAGTTTTAGTCTTCTTCTACCTTAACTTCCCGAATTTTACTGGCTTCTTTGGAAAATATGAGAAAAGTTAACTGTTAGTCTTCCTTCTTTAGAGGCTATATCATCTTTGAATGCTTTAATTGTGACTGCTTCTCATATAACCAAAGTGCTCTTAGGACTTTGATGCTGTCTTCAGAAGTGCAGCTGCTAAGTTACAAGTAGACTTGCTTGGTTACATTCCTGAAACCTACCAGAAGATGTTAAGACTAAGAGTTTGAATCTGCCCAGATGAAGTTGTATTATTTAGGCCTTCTGCTGCTAAGGTCCTTAGAAGTTTGAAGAAAGAGGAAATTTGATTCAAGGGATCATTCAGATTTTTCAACAATCCTTTTCGATGTTCAGTAGACTGTTTTCTTCCTTTTCAGGATCCCTTCCAGGAAACAGAGCATGCAATTTCAGCAAAGTTCCAACAAGTAAAATTTAAAGAAGCAGTGGCAAGGAGGCACAAAGAAAAAAGGCAGACTCCCTAAACCAAGGACAATTCAAAAGGAATGACTATTTGCCTCTTTTACCCCTGCTCCTCCTTACCCTGGCAATCATTCAACTCTATCCCTCAGTCTAGG
Organism: Protopterus annectens; assembly: GCF_019279795.1. NCBI lineage: Eukaryota > Metazoa > Chordata > Ceratodontiformes > Protopteridae > Protopterus > Protopterus annectens. The sequence goes on from NC_056727.1 coordinate 440,584,397, forward strand.
CTTCCATCTTCCACTGTGGCATCAGATTATCTCAGACAAGCAGTACAGATGGCAGTGGGAATCCCCCTTTTGGAGGGATTACTCCTCATCCAGCAAGCAGATGTCCTTGTTCTTCCCTATTTTAGAGAAGATTTTAGTTTGGGGGAAAGAACTTGTGCCCTCAGCTCAACAAGATAAAGGTTATTCAAGGATCTTTCTGGTGGCAAAGAAAATGGAGAACTTGGATAACAGTCATGTAGACCTCTCCTCAAGCTTTGTCAAAATTCCAAAATTCAAAATATTTTCCCTTCAACCCCCGTTACCTACCATACCCTCTGTCAGCTTCATGGTAAAATTGGAAAATATGCTTATTTTCACATTCCTATTTGCAAGAAGTCTGGGTATTGTTTTGAGATTTTATATCTGGCTAACATTATCAGTTCTTTGTCTTACCCTTTGGTCTGTCCACTGCACCAAGGGTAATTACAAAATGTCTGGCTCCAGTGACTGTTCACAGCAGGCTTCAAGACATTCACATATTTCCGTATTTGGATGATGTCGTATATTTGCAGTCACTTTTTTCCGGTTGTCAGGATACCCTGATGTGGGGCATGAAACTCCTGCTCATTTTGGAGTTTCATTTAAACTTGCAGAAATCACCTTTCATCCCTTCCTACTCATTGTTTTTTTTTCCGGGATGTCTTTTATATTCATCCCTGGGGAGATCCTTTCTTCCTTTGGATAAGGTACAGTATTTCAAGGAAATCTTCCTGGACTTCTCAAGTCAAACGTAGGCTTCTGTCAGGGATTTTTTTCAAGATTCTAGGTTTTATGACTTCAGTTCTCATGATTCCCTTAGTCAAACTTCCCATAAGAAGTATTTAATGGTTCCTCAGACAAGTCTTGACTCTACATTAACACCCCTTATATTCTCAGATTTCTGTTCTGGGATTTATCAAAAGGGAGTTACTCTGGTGGGTGGACTGGTTTACTCTCAGTTCAGGCCTCCGGATCTATATTATATTGCCGACAGCTGAAAATGTTGACTCTGAATTTTTCGACACGAAAATGTAGAACTACAAGATTAGCGAACGGCCAAATCACCGATTTCTTCAACGGAAAGAAATCAGTTGGCCAAACACCAACGCCACACAAAAGCAAATACATTTAAGTGGGGGGGGCTTCACCCCCACACACCCCAACTTGGGGGGGCTGTGCCCCCTACACCCCCCTAACTAAATATTCTAACTCTGAGACCGCACTACAGTCAGGGGAAAGGGCAGGTGTAAGAGAACGACCGACCAATTTCTTTCCGTTGGAAAGAAATCGGTGATTTGGCCATTCGCTAATCTTGTAGTTCGACATTTACGTGTCGAACAATTCAGAGTCAACATTTTCAGCTGTTGACAATATAATATAGACCCCAGGCCTCCACGTCTCCCTTCAGCCTCCCTTCCAATCTTCTTGGGGAGCAGTCTTGAAAGGGGTGAAAGTGCAAGGTCTGTGGAATGCCAAGGACAGACAGAAGCACATAAATATCAGAGATATTGACAGTTAGCAATGCCTTAAAGACCTTGAATCATTTCCGGTCCTCAGGACCTGTACAAGTGATGACAAACAATATCACAATGATGTATATAAGCAAACAATGGGGTACCAAATCTTTTCCACTGTGCAGACTTGCTATGATTAACTGGGAGGAAGGAACTCTGCTTAGTCTGATTATTCATGCTTCATACATTTTGTCATAGCAAAGCATTATAAGTGACAAGCTGAGCCAGGCCAGGATAGACCATCATGAATTAAAATTATACCTAGGACTCTTCCTGGAATTTTATCTAGCTGTTGAGAACACCTCAGGAAGAGCTGTTTGCCCCCTTTCAAAGCAGACAGCTAAAGAAATTCTGCTCCAGAATTTCTTGATAACAGGCCTGGAATACAGATACCTTCTCATTCCCTTGGATAGGAATATTCCTGCATGCCTTTTCACTGATAACCAGGGTTCTTCTAAAGATTCAGAATAACCCTCCAAAGATTGTACTGGTGATTCCTCTTTGGCCCAGGCAAAAATGGTTCCCCTTTTTCTGAAGCTGGCTAAGGGCATTCATCACAAGCTTCCCCACATACTGGATCTATGCACGCAAGATGTTGTTTGATACACCCCATCCTGAGCACACTTCACCTAGCTGCCTGGATGATAGAATTGTGATACCTTTTAGGCACCTCTTTTGAGAGCATGAAACAGGTATTAAAAGAAGTGAAAAAAAAATACTGCTAGAAAACCATATTTTGTAAACGTAAAAGATTTTCATTTTGGTGCCATTCTAAGACCCAGGACCATTTCAAGGTCCAGTTGCCTCTGGTTCTTGATTATCTGGGTGAGTTATTTTATTTTGGTACCATTCTAAGACCCAGGACCCTTTCAAGTCCTGGTTGCCTCTGGTTCATGATTATTTGTGTGAGTTGTTATCCTCTGGTCTCTCTTATTCCTCTTTCAAGGTTCATCTTTTGGTTGTCTCTGCTTGTCTGCCCTTATCTTCCCACCTTTCTACCTGTCCTCAAGTCAAGCAGTTTCTGAAAGAGGTTTTACATACCCACTCATCTAGAAAACTACATGGTTTCTCTTCCATTTGAATTAGCTCATCATGATGATTTGAGATTCTTGACATGGAAAACTGTACTACTTATTTTTCTGACATCTACAAGAAGAGTATCTGAGTTACAACCCTACCTTACTTTCCATAAGGACAAGGTTTCTTTGAGAATGAATCCTTCTTTTATGTCTAAAGAGGTTTCAGAGTTTACTTTATAGCCTCCCTGTATCCTTAACAGAAGCTAAAAACAAGGGAAAAAGAATCCTACATACTCTAATTGTCCACAGACACTTCGGATAGTGCTTGGAAAAAACAAAACCCTTCAGGAAAGCTCAGCAATTATCATGAGTGTAAAACAAAGGACAACCAGTGTCAAAACATACATTTTCCAGATGGTTGTTTCATGCTATTTCTCTTTGTTATATTCACCATAACAAGCCACTTCCAGGCAGGGTCAGGACCCATTTTACCAGGGCTTTGGCTTCATCTTTGGATTTCTGGAAAGGGCTGAAATCTAGACGTATTCTAGAGGCTGCAACTTGGTCCTCTGTGCATGCTTTCATATTTTATATTAACATCTTAGTACACATTTTAAATTTGGAATGTAATGTAATTAAATGTGTTAATTTAATCCCAGTGCGCTATATGCTCCTAATAAAATTTGTCAGTTGAGTTCTGTTGCTTTCTTTAAAAAAAAATAAGAAGTTGAAATTGTAGTTCTGAAGAAGTCTAAATATATTTTGTATGAAAGCACTTAGCAGTTAAAAAAGTGTTCTGATATCTTACATCAGAGTTTGATTGTTTAGTTTTTTCATTTTCAACTTTTGTCTACTGATTCAGTATGCTTTAATTTTTCAAGTCCAGTCTGGATACTGAAATGTCAAGGCACACTCCAGTAACTGTAACAAACTCCTTACAAGCTCAAGCTCCTTCCTACCCACAACTCCCTGCTGTTGCTGCATTCTTCAGATCTCTATGCTGCCATTTACACAACATCTCCGAACAGCTCAAGCAATGAGGGAGAGATCTTTTCCAGTGTTGTTTTTTTATACATAAATAATCATTTTTTTGCTCAGGTATCTCAATGGTGGTGCATACCTCTAGTGGAATAGTTTCTGTGTGCATACCTCTAGTGGAATAGTTTCTGTAGCACTATTAGTTTTTCTTTTTGAAAAAAAAAGTTTCTCCCTAACGATCTTCTTCAACCTTCTTCTCTTCCCAGCCATATCTTAGGTCATTGGCCTTCCATCTTTGTTCACAGTATCTCTGAGTTCCTCTCTGATCTGGGGATATTTTATAGTTCTGGTTGTGAGCTAACAGGTTTGACATACCAAATTGTCAAACATATGACCTTGACCATATGGGTTTCAATAATTTGGTCTTTCAAGAAATTGAAATAGACATAGCTGGGTTTGATTCGGACAATGCTAAGAGCAGTTACACACTGTCAGATTACTTCATTTGTGTTTCCAAGAGTGAGGTCTCTATTGCAGGTTGTATGTATTTTCAAGAATTTTATACAGGTCACACATGTAGACTCTAAATAAAAGGATTTACAAACACACTTGTAAAATTAAGAAAGGGGATAGAAAAAGCTTTATTCAGATTTTAAAAGGTTTGTTTTTTTCATGAATTAGAAGTGGTTTTGGATTCCAGGGGCAGTGATTTACAGAACAAATTAGATTATTCTGATATTGTTTGTCAAGTTAGATTAACTGCTTATGTTTATCCGCATTTCAATGGGCATGTTAATTTTAAAACAATT